>NC_134271.1:148969425-149269425 GCF_031893055.1 Leptodactylus fuscus
CCCGGATTATATACACCTCACCCAGATTATATACACCTCACCCGGATCATTACATACCCAGATTACATACACTACTATACATCTCACCCGGATTATTACATACACTACTATATACCTCACCTGGATTATATACACCTCACCCGGATTATTACATACACTACTATACACCTCACCCGGATTATATACACCTCACCCGGATTATATACACCTCACCCGGATTGTATACACCTCACCCGGATTATTACATACACTACTATACACCTCACCCGGATTATATACACCTCACCTGGATTATATACACCTCACCCGGATTATTACATACAGTACTATATACCTCACCCGGATTATATACACCTCACCCGGATTATTACATACAGTACTATATACCTCACCCGGATTATATACACCTCACCCGGATTATTACATACACTACTATACACCTCACCCGGATTATATACACCTCACCCGGATTATTACATACAGTACTATATACCTCACCCAGATTATATACACCTCACCCGGATTATTACATACACTACTATACACCTCACCCGAATTATATACACCTCACCCGGATTACATACACCTCACCCGGATTATATACACCTCACCCGGATTATATACACCTCACCCGGATTATTACATACAGTATTATATACCTCACCCGGATTATATACACCTCACCCGGATTATTACATACACTACTATACACCTCATCCAGATTATATACACCTCACCCGGATTATATACACCTCACCCGGATTATTACATACACTACTATACACCTCACCCGGATTATATACACCTCACCCAGATTATATACACCTCACCCGGATCATTACATACCCAGATTACATACACTACTATACATCTCACCCGGATTATTACATACACTACTATATACCTCACCTGGATTATATACACCTCTCCCAGATTATTATATACCTGGATTCTCTCACCTGGATTATTATATACCCAGATTACATACACTACTATATACCTCACCTAGACTATTAAATTCCTGGATTACATACACTACTATACTCCTCACTCAAATTATTATATACTTGGATTATTTACTATACTATGTTCCTCACTCAGATTACTATAACCAAGAATATAAAAATCCAGCACGGCTGTAGATGGAAAATTAAAATCCTTCTTTATTTAATCTTCCTAAAAACCAATTGTACCCGCATCCAGCGATATCCCTGCCTCAGGCTGACGCGTTTCGGAATACCTGCCTGACCCTCAGCGGACATTTGCCTTCCTTTTGTGGGCTGATCGATTAGTGGTTCACCTGATGGAATTGTGAACGTCTGTATAATCACCTTCATTGTAATCTCCGCAGTCACAAAACCGAAGAAAAAAACGCAAACAAAAGAACAAAAACCTCTCAATTTCTCTCCCTGGTCTTAAGTATAGGACACCATTGTAAAAGATGAAAAGTCACATTGTTACATCGGTCTCCTCCCCGTACATCAGTGTTATCCTGAACCAGGCGCTTTACTGGATACAGTTGGATACTCGTCCAATCCCTGTAGAGAAAGATGATCACGTGACTTTCCCCCAATGTTTTCATACATATACCTCACCCGGATTATATACACCTCACCCGGATTATTACATACACTACTATACACCTCACCCGGATTATATACACCTCACCCGGATTATTACATACAGTACTATATACCTCACCCAGATTATATACACCTCACCCGGATTATTACATACACTACTATACACCTCACCCGAATTATATACACCTCACCCGGATTACATACACCTCACCCGGATTATATACACCTCACCCGGATTATATACACCTCACCCGGATTATTACATACAGTATTATATACCTCACCCGGATTATATACACCTCACCCGGATTATTACATACACTACTATACACCTCATCCGGATTATATACACCTCACCCGGATTATATACACCTCACCCGGATTATTACATACACTACTATACACCTCACCCGGATTATATACACCTCACCCAGATTATATACACCTCACCCGGATCATTACATACCCAGATTACATACACTACTATACATCTCACCCGGATTATTACATACACTACTATATACCTCACCTGGATTATATACACCTCACCCGGATTATTACATACACTACTATACACCTCACCCGGATTATATACACCTCACCCGGATTATATACACCTCACCCGGATTGTATACACCTCACCCGGATTATTACATACACTACTATACACCTCACCCGGATTATATACACCTCACCTGGATTATATACACCTCACCCGGATTATTACATACAGTACTATATACCTCACCCGGATTATATACACCTCACCCGGATTATTACATACAGTACTATATACCTCACCCGGATTATATACACCTCACCCGGATTATTACATACACTACTATACACCTCACCCGGATTATATACACCTCACCCGGATTATTACATACAGTACTATATACCTCACCCAGATTATATACACCTCACCCGGATTATTACATACACTACTATACACCTCACCCGAATTATATACACCTCACCCGGATTACATACACCTCACCCGGATTATATACACCTCACCCGGATTATATACACCTCACCCGGATTATTACATACAGTATTATATACCTCACCCGGATTATATACACCTCACCCGGATTATTACATACACTACTATACACCTCATCCGGATTATATACACCTCACCCGGATTATATACACCTCACCCGGATTATTACATACACTACTATACACCTCACCCGGATTATATACACCTCACCCAGATTATATACACCTCACCCGGATCATTACATACCCAGATTACATACACTACTATACATCTCACCCGGATTATTACATACACTACTATATACCTCACCTGGATTATATACACCTCTCCCAGATTATTATATACCTGGATTCTCTCACCTGGATTATTATATACCCAGATTACATACACTACTATATACCTCACCTAGACTATTAAATTCCTGGATTACATACACTACTATACTCCTCACTCAAATTATTATATACTTGGATTATTTACTATACTATGTTCCTCACTCAGATTACTATAACCAAGAATATAAAAATCCAGCACGGCTGTAGATGGAAAATTAAAATCCTTCTTTATTTAATCTTCCTAAAAACCAATTGTACCCGCATCCAGCGATATCCCTGCCTCAGGCTGACGCGTTTCGGAATACCTGCCTGACCCTCAGCGGACATTTGCCTTCCTTTTGTGGGCTGATCGATTAGTGGTTCACCTGATGGAATTGTGAACGTCTGTATAATCACCTTCATTGTAATCTCCGCAGTCACAAAACCGAAGAAAAAAACGCAAACAAAAGAACAAAAACCTCTCAATTTCTCTCCCTGGTCTTAAGTATAGGACACCATTGTAAAAGATGAAAAGTCACATTGTTACATCGGTCTCCTCACCGTACATCAGTGTTATCCTGAACCAGGCGCTTTACTGGATACAGTTGGATACTCGTCCAATCCCTGTAGAGAAAGATGATCACGTGACTTTCCCCCAATGTTTTCATACATAAGACGCACGGCCATATTTGATATGAGAAAGTTCTCACAAATATCTAGGTGTCCCGGGGAACGATGGTTATATTGATAGAAGGTCACGTGATCATGGTGTGTGATCGTTTGGAAACAGCGTGGTTGATCCGGTGAAGTGCAGAGGTTATCAAAGGATAGGTGATATAGTTTATTGTATCATGGTGTTAATAGGAACGATGTATTTCTACCATATATTATTAGATTTATTATATATACATATATATATATATATATATATATATATATATATGTATTTATTCCTGGATTTATCCACACACTCCGAACCGAGGGAGATTTACACCCGAGCAGAGCCGGAGGAACCTGATAGCGGATGATGCTGCTGTATTTGTTCAGAGATTACTAGCGCACAACCGCTTCCGGTAACCAGCAATGAGTTTCTTACAAGGCTCTGCTGGAATCTTAGACCATTCTTCTTTGGCATTCTTCTTTGAGATTGCTCATGCTTTCTCACAATTTTGCTTCTCAAGTCCTCAGACAGTTCTTTGGTCTTCTTTCTTTTCTTCATGCTCAATGTGGTCACACAAGGACACAGGACAGAGGTGGAGTCAACTTTAATCCATTTCAACTGGCTGCAAGTGTGATTTAGTTATTGCCACCACCTGTTAGGTGCCTCAGGTAAGTAACAGGTGCTGTTAATTACACAAATTAGAGAAGCATCACATGATTTTTCAAACAGTGCCAATACTTTTGTCCACCCCTTTTTTATGTTTGCTGTGGAATTATATCCAATTTGGCTTCTTGACAATTCTTTTTGTGGTTTTCCATTGAAGACAAAATAAATGAAGATAATACCAAGGAATTTGTGATTGCAATCATTATCTGGAAGAAACCGAGTATTATCTGACAGAATTGCAGGGGTGCCAATACTTTTGGCCAGCACTGTATACCCAAATTATTATATAATCAGATTATTATATACCTGGATTAAATACACTACTATACACCACATTCAGATAATAAAAACTACTATGTAGCTCACACGGATTATATATATACCTCCCACCGGGATTATATACACTGCTATACATCACAATAAAGATTATATACCTCACCCTGATTATGTACACTACTATACACTGCACCTGAATTATATACACCTCACTTAGATTATATACACTACTACACACCTCAAGCAGATTGTATACACCTCACCCTAAGGATATACAGTCATGGCCAAAAGTTTTGAGAATGATACAAATATTAATTTTTACAAAGTCTAGTGCTTCAGTTTTCCTAATGGCAATTTGCATATACTCCAGAATGTTATAAAGAGTGATCAGCTTAACAGCAATTACTTGCAAAGTCAATATTTGCCTAGAAAATGAACTTTATCCCCCAAAACACATTTCAACATCATTGCAGCGCTGCCTTAAAAGGACCAGCTAACATCGTTTCAGTGATTGCTCCATTAACACAGGTGTGGGTGTTGATGAGGACAGGGCTGGAGATCAATCTGTCATGATTAAGTAAGAATGCCACCACTGGACACTTTAAAAGGAGGCTGGTGCTTGACGTCATTGTTTCTCTTCTGTTAACCATGGTTATCTCTAAAGAAACACGTGCAGTCATCATTGCACTGCACAAAAATGGCCTAACAGGGAAGAGTATCGCAGCTAAAAAGATTGCACCTCGGTCAACAATCTATCGCATCATCAAGAACTTCAAGGAGAGAGGTTCCATTGTTGGCAAAAAGGCTCCAGGGCGCCCAAGAAAGACCAGCAATCACCAGGACCGTCTCTTAAAAGTGTTTCAGCTGCGGGATTGGGCTTCCAGCAGTGCAGAGCTTGCTCAGGAATGGCAGCAGGCAGGTGTGAGTGCATCTGCATGCACTGTGAGGCGGAGACTCTTGGAGCAAGGCCTGGTCTCAAGGAGGGCAGCAAAGAAGCCACTTCTCTCCAGAAAAAAACATCAGGGACAGACTGATATTCTGCAAAAGGTAGAGGGAGTGGACTGCTGAGGACTGGGGTAAAGTCATTTTCTCTGATGAATCCCCTTTTCAATTGTTTGGGACATCTGGAAAACAGCTTATTCGGAGAAGACGAGGTGAGCGCTACCACCAGTCTTGTCTCATGCCAACTGTAAAGCATCCTGAAACCATTCATGTGTGGGGTTGCTTCTCAGCCAAGGGAATCGGCTCTCTCACAGTCTTGCCTAAAAACACAGCCATGAATAAAGAATGGTACCAGAATGTCCTCCAAGATCAACTTCTCCCAACCGTCCAAGAGCAGTTTGGTGATCAACAATGCCTTTTCCAGCATGATGGAGCACCTTGCCATAAAGCAAATGTGATAACTAAATGGCTCAGGGAACAAAACAGAGAGATTTTGGGTCCATGGCCTGGAAACTCCTCAGATCTTAATCCCATTGAGAACTTGTGGTCAATCATCAAGAGACGGGTGGACAAACAAAAACCTACAAATTCTGACAAAATGCAAGCATTGATTGTGCAAGAATGGACTGCTATCAGTCAGGATTTGGTCCAGAAGTTGATTGAGAGCATGCCAGGGAGAATTGCAGAGGTCCTGAAGAAGAAGGGTCAACACTGCAAATATTGACTTGCTGCATTAACTCATTCTAACTGTCACTATAAGCTTTTATTACTCAGAATATGATTGTAATTCTATTTCTGTATGTGATAAAAACATCTGACAAACACACAGAAAAACCAGAGGGAGCAGATCATGTGACAATAGAAGATTTGTGTCATTCTCAATACTTTTGGCCATGATTGTATACCCAAATTATTATATAATCAGATTATTATATACCTGGATGAAATACACTACTATACGCCACATTCAGATAATAAAAACTACTATGTAGCTCACACGGATTATACAGTATATATACCTCACCCCAAGGATAACCATCGCACCAGGATTATATACACTGCTATACATCACAATAAAGATTATATACCTCACCTGAATTATATACACCTCACTTAGATTATATACACTACTACACACCTCAAGCAGATTGTATACACCTCACCCTAAGGATATATACTTCACCCGGATTACATACACTAGTATACACCTCATTTGGATTATATACACCACACCCAGATTATATACACTACTACATACCTCACCTGTTTTATATATAATCCTCACCTCATACAGATTATATACACTACTATACATTTCAACTGGAATATATATTCAACTAGTCACCTCACCTCCATTGTATGGACATTGCCAAGATTATATACCCCATTGTACACCTCACTCTGGTTATATAGATCTCATCCATATTATTTAACCTACTGTACACCTCACCCAGATTATATACAATTCTCACTCTCACCCGGATTATTTACAGTACTAAACACCTCATCCAGATTATATACTGTACTATACGCCTCATCTGGATTATATATGCCTCATCCTGGTGATTTACCTTACTGTACACCTGACCCAGATTATACACACTGCTGTAATCTGGATTATATACACTTATCAGGGTAATTTATTCTACTATATACCACAGTTGGATTATGTACTGCACTATACACTTTACCTGGTCTATATACTGTACTCTACTATACACCTCACCAGGATTATATCCACCACCATACACTCCATCTGGATTATATACCCTACTATATACCTTACTATTAGGGCCGGGTTATTTTTGCCTTCTCCACTTTTTATTGTAGATGTTGGGTTTATGGCTCAGTAACTCTTCCTGGCACGTATCTCCGAGGGGGGATTTTTCAGTACAAAAACTGCTGAAAAACTCGGCTTATACTTGAGTATATACGGTGGCTTATACTCGAGTATATACGGTATATGTTAACGAAGCTCAAACCGCAGAGGAGCGAACTGGGTGAGTAGAATCCACATGAACCATAATAGGAGGCTGCACAGAGAAAAAACCTCGGACTGCTTCATGGGGTCAGTGCAAGCTAAACGAAGAAACAAATATACTCCAGCATGCCAACAGTTAAATCCTGCAGGTTTTTTTTATTGCTGAATGTGTACATTGTCAAATATATAGCCATCTTTACCCTTAGACCCTATAGTGGATTATAGCGCATGCCTCGTTGTTCCTGTATTTTCAATTTGTATATTTTTTTTTCTTCTTCTTCTCTTACTAATCAGTGAGCTGCGTTGTCAAACTTGAGCCTGTCATTTACATATTGAATTAGGCTGAATGAGTTCATGTGCATTATCCTCGCAGTATATAGCTGGGCCTCCATGTCTTTTCTGTAAACTATCAGTAAGGGACCGCATGTTACCTCCTGAAACGCGTAATATCTTTCTGTTTTTACAGGTCTGGATCCAGGCTCATGTGTGGTTTTTAATCATTCTTAAAGGGATTCTACCATTTCGTCGGAATAGCCTTTAGAAACACTATTCGTCTACGTGGTCTCCGCACTGCCGTTCCTCAGAAATACCATTTTTTACCGGTATGCAAATGAGTTCTCCCGCAGCGATGGGGGCGGGCCCCAGAGCTCAAACAGCGATGAGGGCGCCCCCACCGATGCTAGAGAATTGTCTCCAGCGCCGCCGCCTCCTTCTTCGTCCGCCGCGTCATGTTCAATGTCTTCTTCCGGCGCAGGCTCGTATCAGAGCAGACTGCACAGGCCACGGGAAAATGGCCACTAACAATACTGTGCATGCGGCTATTTTCCCGTGACCTGTGCGCCTGCGCAGTCTGCTCTGCTCGAAGTTATGAGCCTGCACCGGAAGAAGACATTGAACATGACGTGGCGACAAAGAAGGAGGTGGAGCTTGGAGACACTTCTCTGGCAGCGGTGGGGACGCCTCCATCGCTGTTTGAGTGCTGGGGCCCGCCCCCATTGCTGCAAGATAACTCATTTGCATACCAGTAAAAACCGGTATTTCTAAGGAACGGCGCAGCGGAGATCACGTCTAAAGGTAAGAGACGAATAGCCTTTCTAAAGACTACCCCGACGTCTTATCCACAAAAAAAGAGGTTTTAATGGTACAATCCCTTTAAACCACTTCAGTACCGGGCCAATTTGTGGTCCAGGACCAGTCACATTTTAGGTTTATTTTGTATGTGCGGTTTTGAGGGCTGTAACATTTTTCTCGTATGTCTCAGTCAACTAATTTTTGCCTCTTTTTTCGGGGACACATAGGGCTTTATTTTTATGTTATCTTTATTTTCGAATGTGTTTTAATTTTTTTTATATCTGGGAAAATATAAACATAATAGGAGGGAAATTGTGTCTGGTTTTCAATTTTTTTTTTTTTTAAACTTAATAACACAAAGTGTCACTGAAAAACTTTATAATATAGTTTTTCCTCTCCGTTACGGTAATTTTTATTTTGTATGGTGTCGTCGGGGGTGGGGCTATAACCTTTAATAACGGCGTTTTATTAGCGTATTATTTATTTATTATTATTATTTTATTTACATTTTTTTTTAACTTTTTTATTATATTTTTTTTTTTTTTTTTTTCAGATTGTGTCCCCATAAGGTGATAAGAGACCTTTGGGGACATCTGATCACTTACTTTTCTGTATTGGAGGCTGATTTCTCCTATAACTGGGACTGGTACATTTAACCCCAGTTGCAGGAGAAATACAGCCTCCTGCACGCTGTATACACTGTATACAGAGCTGATCTGGGGTCCTGTAGGACCCAGCAGCTTTTGCAAGACTCTGCTCCCGGAGGATCACGTGTCCGCCGGGTCAGAGGGCAGCTGAATTATGGCTACGTCCATAGCCGTGTATACAGCGCTCATTGAGTGCTGTATTGTTAAATATCTTGTATTTGCCGGTGAGACTTGTGTCCACTGTTAAATATCCGGACCTGGCCTTGTCCACGATAGGAAGAAGTCATCTTGTTATAAATCAGTGTAGAGGTTTATTAATATCTTGAAGGAAAACACAGGAACAGGGAAAATGTCCAAATCACACAAATATCAGTCAATTGTCAATAGCTTACATCTTCAGAGAAGTTAAATCATCTGGATATCTTGTAGTTACAGCTTGGTTCATGCTTGTCATCTGGTTGGTGGACTTGGGCTGGTTACGACGTCCATGGATGTCCATCTGCCTGGACCACCCACCCTGGTGTTCCCAAAGACAGACCTCCTGGTCTTCCCCTGGTCTTCCCAAAGACAGACCCAGACATGTGTATTTCTTACTCATTTATATTCATGAGAGTGGGTGTTACCTTCCATCTTGTAGCTATGTAAGGAGATTTCTAAAATAGTGTACTCTAACCGCACCCATGTTCCAAGAATATAAGACTATGATGTCAGTAGAGTGTTAACCCCATGTCTGCTAGAGAATATTGTAAATATATAATATTTAACATGTATACACAGCGATCGAGATGGCAGGGAAGGTAATAAATCTGCCCTGTCTTCTCTCTGGGTGCTCCGGCTGAAGTTACAGCCGGCTCCTATTGAAAGCAGCTACACGATCTCCGTGCAGCTGCTGTGTTCTGATTGGACGTACCAGTACATCCTGTCAGAACAAGGCAACCACTTCCTGGGAGTATATAGTCTATGGGCGGTCCGGAAGTGGTTAAAGGGGTTGGCCACTTTCAGACCAATTTTGGCAAACAAATGTACAATAAAAAGTTGTATAATTTTCCAATATACTTTCTGTATCAATTCCTCGCAGTTTTCTAGATTTCTGTTTGCTGTCACTCATTCTGTTACTTCTAGAGGATAAAAGTCTGACCATAGTCATGTGATTTACGGTCCATGGTCATGTGATTTACAGTCCATGGTCATGTGATTTACGGTCCATGGTCATGTGATTTACGGTCCATGGTCATGTGATTTACGGTCCATGGTCATGTGATGAGCACACAGGTGCACAGCTGATTACCGGGCAGGTGTCTGATTATTGGGGGTCTTCTAGCAAATATTAAGAAATCTTGATGTGCAGAATCTCAAAAACTTTATGAACCATTAACAAGGCGATACTTCGGAGTTTCTTGAGTATCTTTTCTTGGACACAGACCTGGATCCTTCAATACAGAGCACTTGGCCCCTGAGGCTGTCTGCGGCCCACAGCCTGGGGTGAGAGCACCATACAGGGGGCAGCACCGGTCACAGAAGTGCCCAATGGTGGTTCCCTTTAATTCAACAATGATGTCAAGGCCGTCTTAAAGGCGGTGGGAGCATAGTCACCTCCATGGCTTCCCCCCCCCCCGGCTACTGATATTGTTAACTGCACCTTAAAGGGAGTGTATCACTAGAACACATCAGATCAGCCCAGCCCCCAGATAGATTGTTTGGTTCAGGAGTGCGTACCCTGTGTCGCCCCCTTGTGAATCGCTGCCTCCGTTACGGAGATAGGGCCAGTTTTGTGTATATGCAAATGAACCCTTGGCGCCCTTGTTGTTGAATAAAGCTCATTTATATCAGGAATATCGTGGCAATGGCAGCACCGATCAGTAAGGGGAAACCACTGTCTGATTCAGAGGACCATGACCCATCTATCTGCGAGGCTGGGTGGTATACTGGGGTCTGGTGACACACTCCCTTTAAGGCTCCTATATCCAATAACTAAAAGGGGCTTTAAGAATATAAAAGAAAAACAAAACACCGCTGCTTTTCCCCAGAAACAGCGCCACACCTGTCCACGGGTTGTGCCCGGTATTGCACTGCGGCACAGTTTCTGGGGAAAAAGCAGCCATGTTTTGGTATATTTAAAGGGATGGTTGACTCAAGCTTGCAACCAATCATGGCAAGTCTTGGTGTTTCCCCTCAGCTGTTATTTCAGGGGGGAGCTCTAGATAGCGCTCATTGATATTAGAGAGCCCTTTGAATAAGAAATAATGAAGGACCCCCCCCAATTACCACCATATTACATAACCGATACTGGCAGAGGTACGTTTATTATCTTCTCTCTTCAGTATAAACCAATGATATGGGTGAGGCGCGAGGCACGGTGTACCTCAGTATGGTGAAGAGGTGTACCCAAAATACCCAAAAGCAGCATTACCACATGTATCATTACAAATGGGCCTATTAGCGCCCTCTAGTCCACTGTTAGTAGGGCAGGAGACCCCGATGCTCAGTGTTATTATACATAGTAGTCACAGGGGGGCAGCGTCGTCTTTGCTACATGCGTTTTAGTCCCTGGGCCGGAGGTGGTCTGATTAGTAAGTACAATAAGGCAGATTGTCCCGGGCAACGCGTTTCGGAGCCACTGGCCAAGCTCGCTGGTGTCGGAGGTTGTGCATCCTTCCTATAGTCTCTACACCGGCCCAAAGATGGAGGCCGGCCTCCCGCTACACGCTAAGTCGTCTGTCGCAGGGCTAGGTCACATGATCAGGCACTGCTCGCCGCTGGCACTTCCGGAGTTCAGGTTCATGCTGTCCAGATCGAAATTCAACCCGGGAGGCTGAAAAAAAAAAAAATAAAAAAAAAAATAAAATTGGAAATCTCAGAGTCAGCCAACCTGTAATACTGGTACTCCAATCACAGCCAAAGCAGCACTCAACATTCTCCTGGGATTTTAGTCACCAGGGTGCAATGCATTGTAAAAGGTCAGTCGTTAGTAACTCAGTGCAAGTGAACTATGAATGCCGCTTTGGATGTGACTGGAGTATACAAATAGCAAAGGCTGCTCTGGATGCGACTACAGTACAAGAAATAAGAATGCAGTTTTGGATGTGACTGCAGTGCAAAAAATGCCACTGCGTGCAACTGGTGTATACAGGGTGTAAATACTGTTTCACATCCGAGTAGGGTGTAAAAATGATAAATGCTGCTTTGGATGTGACTACAGTATAAAAATAACCAACAATTTTACAGGTGAATAGAGTATAAAAGTTATAGATGCTGCTTCGTATGGGACTGCAGTATAAAAAAAGGGAAAGACACGTATAAGAATCTAGCATGCAGCTCTGGATGTCAATAGAGTAGAAAGGCTACAGCTTTGATGGTGAATGGATTATTAGAATTCCGAATGCTGCTCTAGAGGTGACTGCAGCATGAAAATAGTAAATATTGGGAATTGGGGCATAAGAAGTGAAAATGCAACTTTGGATGTGGATAGAGATTAAAGGGATCCTATCATTCAATCACATTTTTTTCTAACTAACAGGTCGGAATAGTCTTAAGAAAGGCTATTCGTCTCCTACCTTTCGTTGTCTTCTCTGCGCCACCGTTTGCCTAAAATCCTGTTTTTTCTCGGTATGTAAATGAGTTCTCTTGCAGCACTGGGGGCGTCCCCAATGCTGCCAGAGAGCTCTCCAGCGCCGCCTCCATCTTCTTCTGCAGCGAGGTCTTCACCACGTCTTCTTCCAGTGGCGGCTTGTAACTTTTAGTCCTCGGGCCTAGGGCAAGCCGACTGCGCATGGTCTCGGCTACAAGAAAAATATCCACTTACATAGTATTGGAAGCGGCCATTTTCTCGTAGCCAGTGGGCACGCGCAGTCGGCTTGCCCTTGGCCTAGAAGTTACAAGCCACCACCAGAAGAAGACGCGGTGAACACCTGGCTGCAGAAGAAGATGGAGGCGGTGCTGGAGAGTTCTCTGGCAGCATTGGGGACGCCCCCAGTGCTGTCTGAGTGCTGGGGCCCGCCCCCAGTGCTGCAAGAGAGCTCATTTACATACCGAGAAAAAACAGGATTTTAGGCGAACGGTGGCGCGGAGAAGACAACTAAAGGTAGGAGACGAATAGCCTTTCTTAAGACTATTCCAACGTGTTAGGATCCCTTTAAGGATTTTGAATGCAGCTCTGGGTGTGACCGACATAAACATAAAAAATATAAAATAAAAATAAAAAATAAGTAATTTAATTTGTAGAAATTATAATAAATGTATTACAAATATAACTCTGGTATAAAAATTGTGAGTGCAGCTCTGGATGCGACTGGAGTATAAGGATTACAAAACAGACTTGCATATAGATTAGAATATAAGAGCTATGAATGCTGCTCTGGATGTGACCACAGTATAAGAATTGTGAATATAAGAGCAGGATGTGCAGCTTTAGAAGGGATTAGAGCATAGGGCAGAATCTGAGCTATTATCAGTAAGAGTAGAGGAAAGTAACTGAAGGAGTGTTGTAGTGTGCGGAGTCCTTCCAGTCCTGGCCAGCAGGGGGCAGAGGATAACGGCTGGTATACAAAATGGCAGAGGGAGGAGAGTGATGTTGGGGCGGTAGATGCAGATCCCAATCCTGCTGGAGTCATTCCCTTTACTCCTCTGGTGACTACAGTTCAGCTATGGCAGTGCTCTCTGGCACACACAGGGTTAAGCCCCCCCCCCCTGCTTTCTGCCTGGCAGAGTTAGTAAACAAGCTGCAAGACAGAGCCAAGAAGCCAAAACTGGTCAGAGCGGAGCAGATGTCTCCATCACAGCGAGCCAGGGCCCTCAAATAGAAAACAGGGGGGGGGGGGGGTCTGACACCCATCATCTATTTATACCGGAGCGGTCACACCATGTACACAGCCTCACCCAGGAGAGGACCGGCTGGTACCCAGAATGCACAGCGGCCGAGAACACCAGTATATAGAAGCTGTGGGTGTGTCGCTCTATAGGCATGACCGGTGAAGGCAGCTTTGGATGTAACTGGAGTAAAAGAGACAATGCTACTCAGGATCGGTGAGGGGTTCAGCTGACACTCACCGAGTCTCCGGCCAGCTCCTTGGGCGGGTGTCCCAGCTCCTGCAACTGAAACAGAGGAGACACAAGAGATAAGCGGTGTCCATTACCTGCCCCAGAGAAGAGTGGTGCCCCCTACTGCCGCATCAGTGAGAAGCGTCTACCCCTCCTGCTCTCACCGTCCTATAGATCAGTGCAGGACCCCTGATGGTGCCCTAGAGAAGAGTCTAATCCTCCAATACCAGCCACCCCTGCCTTAGATACGTGCCCCCTCCTGCAAACCAGAGAAGTGTCACCCACCTACTCTTTTTGCCCCACAAAGCACTAACCCCTGGTGATGGTGCACTAGAGAAGAGCGCTGGTCCCTGGTGATGGTGCACTAGAGAAGAGCGCTGGTCCCTGGTGATGGTGCACTAGAGAAGAGCGCTGGTCCCTGGTGATGGTGCACTAGAGAAGAGCTCTGGTCCCTGGTGATGGTGCACTAGAGAAGAGCGCTGGTCCCTGGTGATGGTGCACTAGAGAAGAGCGCTGGTCCCTGGTGATGGTGCACTAGAGAAGAGCGCTGGTCCCTGGTGATGGTGCTCTAGAGAAGAGCGCTGGTCCCTGGTGATGGTGCTCTAGAGAAGAGCGCTGGTCCCTGGTGATGGTGCACTAGAGAAGAGCGCTGGTCCCTGGTGATGGTGCTCTAGAGAAGAGCGCTGGTCCCTGGTGATGGTGCTCTAGAGAAGAGCGCTGGTCCCTAGTGATGGTGCCCTAGAAAAGAGCGCTGGTCCCTGGTGATGGTGCCCTAGAAAAGAGCGCTGGTCCCTGGTGATGGCGCCCTATAGAAGAGCGCTGGTCCCTGGTGATGGTGCACTAGAGAAGAGCGCTGGTCCCTGGTGATGGTGCACTAGAGAAGAGCGCTGGTCCCTGGTGATGGTGCACTAGAGAAGAGCGCTGGTCCCTGGTGATGGTGCACTAGAGAAGAGCGCTGGTCCCTGGTGATGGTGCCCTACAGAAGAGCGCTGGTCCCCTGGTGATGGTGCCCTAGAGAAGAGCGCTGGTCACCTGGTGATGGTGCACTAAAGAAGAGCTCTGGTCCCTGGTGATGGTGTACTAGAGAAGAGCACTGGTCCCTGGTGATGGTGCCCTAGAGAAGAGCGCTGGTCCCTGGTAATGGTGTCCTAGAGAAGAGCGCTGGTCCCTGGTAATGGTGTACTAGAGAAGAGCGCTGGTCCCTGGTAATGGTGTCCTAGAGAAGAGCGCTGGACCCTGGTGAAGGTGCCCTAGGGAAGAGCGCTGGACCCTGGTGATGGTGCCCTAGAGAAGAGCGCTGGTCCCTGGTGATGGTGCACTAGAGAAGAGCGCTGGTCCCTGGTGAAGGTGCACTAGAGAAGAGCGCTGGTCCCTGGTGATGGTGCACTAGAGAAGAGCGCTGGTCCCTGGTGATGGTGCACTAGAGAAGAGCGCTGGTCCCTGGTGAAGGTGCACTAGAGAAGAGCGCTGGTCCCTGGTGATGGTGCACTAGAGAAGAGCGCTGGTCCCTGGTGATGGTGCACTAGAGAAGAGCGCTGGTCCCTGGTGAAGGTGCACTAGAGAAGAGCGCTGGTCCCTGGTGATGGTGCACTAGAGAAGAGCGCTGGTCCCTGGTGAAGGTGCCCTAGAGAAGAGCGCTGGTCCCTGGTGAAGGTGCACTAGAGAAGAGCGCTGGTCCCTGGTGATGGTGCACTAAAGAAGAGCGCTGGTCCCTGGTGATGGTGCACTAGAGAAGAGCGCTGGACCCTGGTGAAGGTGCCCTAGGGAAGAGCGCTGGTCCCTGGTGAAGGTGCCCTAGAGAAGAGCGCTGGTCCCTGGTGATGGTGCACTAAAGAAGAGCGCTGGTCCCTGGTGATGGTGCACTAAAGAAGAGCGCTGGTCCCTGGCGATGGTGCCCTAGAGAAGATCGCTGGTCCCCTGGTGATGGTGCCCTAGAGAAGAGCGCTGGTCCCTGGTGATGGTGCCCTAGAGAAGAGCGCTGGTCCCTGGTGATGGTGCCCTAGAGAAGAGTGCTGGTCCCCTGGTGATGCTGCACTAGAGAAGAGCGCTGGTCCCTGGTGATGGTGCACTAGAGAAGAGCGCTGGTCCCTGGTGATGGTGCCCTAGAGAAGAGCGCTGGTCCCTGGTGATGGTGCCCTAGAGAAGAGCGCTGGTCCCTGGTGATGGTGCACTAGAGAAGAGCGCTGGTGATGGTGCCCTAGAGAAGAGCGCTGGTCCCTGGTGATGGTGCACTAGAGAAGAGCGCTGGTTCCTGGTGCCCTAGAGAAGAGCGCTGGTCCCTGGTGATGGTGCTCTAGAGAAGAGCGCTGGTCCCTGGTGACGGTGCCCTAGAGAAGAGCGCTGGTCCCTGGTGATGGTGCACTAGAGAAGAGCGCTGGTCCCTGGTGATGGTGCACTAGAGAAGAGCGCTGGTCCCTGGTGATGGTGCCCTAGAGAAGAGCGCTGGTCCCTGGTGATGGTGCACTAGAGAAGAGCGCTGGTCCCTGGTGATGGTGCCCCAGAGAAGAGCGCTGGTCCCTGGTGATGGTGCACTAGAGAAGAGCGCTGGTCCCTGGTGGTGGTGCCCTAGAGAAGAGCGCTGGTCCCTGGTGGTGGTGCCCTAGAGAAGAGCGCTGGTCCCTGGTAATGGTGCACTAGAGAAGAGAGCTGGTGCCCTGGTGATGGTGCACTAGAGAAGAGCGCTGGTCCCTGGTGAAGGTGCCCTAGAGAAGAGAGCTGGTGCCCTGGTGATGGTGCTCTAGAGAAGAGCGCTGGTCCCTGGTGATGGTGCACTAGAGAAGAGCGCTGGTCCCTGGTAATGGTGCACTAGAGAAGAGAGCTGGTCCCTGGTGATGGTGCACTAGAGAAGAGCGCTGGTCCCTGGTGATGGTGCCCTAGAGAAGAGCGCTGGTCCCTGGTGATGGTGCACTAGAGAAGAGCGCTGGTCCCTGGTGATGGTGCACTAGAGAAGAGAGCTGGTGCCCTGGTGATGGTGCCCTAGAGAAGAGCGCTGGTCCCTGGTGATGGTGCACTAGAGAAGAGCGCTGGTCCCTGGTGATGGTGCACTAGAGAAGAGCGCTGGTCCCTGGTGAAGGTGCACTAGAGAAGAGCGCTGGTCCCTGGTGATGGTGCACTAGAGAAGAGCGCTGGTCCCTGGTGAAGGTGCCCTAGAGAAGAGCGCTGGTCCCTGGTGAAGGTGCACTAGAGAAGAGCGCTGGTCCCTGGTGATGGTGCACTAAAGAAGAGCGCTGGTCCCTGGTGATGGTGCACTAGAGAAGAGCGCTGGACCCTGGTGAAGGTGCCCTAGGGAAGAGCGCTGGTCCCTGGTGAAGGTGCCCTAGAGAAGAGCGCTGGTCCCTGGTGATGGTGCACTAAAGAAGAGCGCTGGTCCCTGGTGATGGTGCACTAAAGAAGAGCGCTGGTCCCTGGTGATGGTGCCCTAGAGAAGATCGCTGGTCCCTGGTGATGGTGCACTAGAGAAGAGCGCTGGTCCCTGGTAATGGTGCACTAGAGAAGAGAGCTGGTGCCCTGGTGATGGTGCCCTAGAGAAGAGCGCTGGACCCTGGTGATGGTGCACTAGAGAAGAGAGCTGGTGCCCTGGTGATGGTGCCCCAGAGAAGAGCGCTGGTCCCTGGTGATGGTGCCCTAGAGAAGAGCGCTGGTCCCTGGTAATGGTGCACTAGAGAAGAGAGCTGGTGCCCTGGTGATGGTGCCCCAGAGAAGAGAGCTGGTGCCCTGGTGATGGTGCCCCAGAGAAGAGCGCTGGTCCCTGGTGATGGTGCCCTAGAGAAGAGCGCTGGTCCCTGGTGATGGTGCACTAGAGAAGAGCGCTGGTCCCTGGTGGTGGTGCACTAGAGAAGAGCGCTGGTCCCTGGTGATGGTGCCCTAGAGAAGAGCGCTGGTCCCTGGTGGTGGTGCACTAGAGAAGAGCGCTGGTCCCTGGTGATGGTGCACTAGAGAAGAGCGCTGGTGATGGTGCCCTAGAGAAGAGCGCTGGTCCCTGGTGATGGTGCACTAGAGAAGAGCGCTGGTTCCTGGTGCCCTAGAGAAGAGCGCTGGTCCCTGGTGATGGTGCTCTAGAGAAGAGCGCTGGTCCCTGGTGATGGTGCCCTAGAGAAGAGTGCTGGTCCCCTGGTGATGCTGCACTAGAGAAGAGCGCTGGTCCCTGGTGATGGTGCACTAGAGAAGAGCGCTGGTCCCTGGTGATGGTGCCCTAGAGAAGAGCGCTGGTCCCTGGTGGTGGTGCACTAGAGAAGAGCGCTGGTCCCTGGTGATGGTGCACTAGAGAAGAGCGCTGG
Source organism: Leptodactylus fuscus (assembly GCF_031893055.1). Classification (NCBI taxonomy): domain Eukaryota; kingdom Metazoa; phylum Chordata; class Amphibia; order Anura; family Leptodactylidae; genus Leptodactylus; species Leptodactylus fuscus. Next base: position 148,987,890 of record NC_134271.1, read on the forward strand.
TGATGGTGCCCTAGAGAAGAGCGCTGGTCCCTGGTGATGGTGCACTAGAGAAGAGCGCTGGTTCCTGGTGCCCTAGAGAAGAGCGCTGGTCCCTGGTGATGGTGCCCTAGAGAAGAGCGCTGGTCCCTGGTGATGGTGCCCTAGAGAAGAGTGCTGGTCCCCTGGTGATGCTGCACTAGAGAAGAGCGCTGGTCCCTGGTGATGGTGCACTAGAGAAGAGCGCTGGTCCCTGGTGATGGTGCCCTAGAGAAGAGCGCTGGTCCCTGGTGATGGTGCCCTAGAGAAGAGCGCTGGTCCCTGGTGATGGTGCACTAGAGAAGAGCGCTGGTGATGGTGCCCTAGAGAAGAGCGCTGGTCCCTGGTGATGGTGCACTAGAGAAGAGCGCTGGTTCCTGGTGCCCTAGAGAAGAGCGCTGGTCCCTGGTGATGGTGCTCTAGAGAAGAGCGCTGGTCCCTGGTGACGGTGCCCTAGAGAAGAGCGCTGGTCCCTGGTGATGGTGCACTAGAGAAGAGCGCTGGTCCCTGGTGATGGTGCACTAGAGAAGAGCGCTGGTCCCTGGTGATGGTGCCCTAGAGAAGAGCGCTGGTCCCTGGTGATGGTGCACTAGAGAAGAGCGCTGGTCCCTGGTGATGGTGCCCCAGAGAAGAGCGCTGGTCCCTGGTGATGGTGCACTAGAGAAGAGCGCTGGTCCCTGGTGGTGGTGCCCTAGAGAAGAGCGCTGGTCCCTGGTGGTGGTGCCCTAGAGAAGAGCGCTGGTCCCTGGTAATGGTGCACTAGAGAAGAGAGCTGGTGCCCTGGTGATGGTGCACTAGAGAAGAGCGCTGGTCCCTGGTGAAGGTGCCCTAGAGAAGAGAGCTGGTGCCCTGGTGATGGTGCTCTAGAGAAGAGCGCTGGTCCCTGGTGATGGTGCACTAGAGAAGAGCGCTGGTCCCTGGTAATGGTGCACTAGAGAAGAGAGCTGGTCCCTGGTGATGGTGCACTAGAGAAGAGCGCTGGTCCCTGGTGATGGTGCCCTAGAGAAGAGCGCTGGTCCCTGGTGATGGTGCACTAGAGAAGAGCGCTGGTCCCTGGTGATGGTGCACTAGAGAAGAGAGCTGGTGCCCTGGTGATGGTGCCCTAGAGAAGAGCGCTGGTCCCTGGTGATGGTGCACTAGAGAAGAGCGCTGGTCCCTGGTGATGGTGCACTAGAGAAGAGCGCTGGTCCCTGGTGAAGGTGCACTAGAGAAGAGCGCTGGTCCCTGGTGATGGTGCACTAGAGAAGAGCGCTGGTCCCTGGTGAAGGTGCCCTAGAGAAGAGCGCTGGTCCCTGGTGAAGGTGCACTAGAGAAGAGCGCTGGTCCCTGGTGATGGTGCACTAAAGAAGAGCGCTGGTCCCTGGTGATGGTGCACTAGAGAAGAGCGCTGGACCCTGGTGAAGGTGCCCTAGGGAAGAGCGCTGGTCCCTGGTGAAGGTGCCCTAGAGAAGAGCGCTGGTCCCTGGTGATGGTGCACTAAAGAAGAGCGCTGGTCCCTGGTGATGGTGCACTAAAGAAGAGCGCTGGTCCCTGGTGATGGTGCCCTAGAGAAGATCGCTGGTCCCTGGTGATGGTGCACTAGAGAAGAGAGCTGGTGCCCTGGTGATGGTGCCCCAGAGAAGAGAGCTGGTGCCCTGGTGATGGTGCCCCAGAGAAGAGCGCTGGTCCCTGGTGATGGTGCCCTAGAGAAGAGCGCTGGTCCCTGGTGATGGTGCACTAGAGAAGAGCGCTGGTCCCTGGTGGTGGTGCACTAGAGAAGAGCGCTGGTCCCTGGTGATGGTGCCCTAGAGAAGAGCGCTGGTCCCTGGTGGTGGTGCACTAGAGAAGAGCGCTGGTCCCTGGTGATGGTGCACTAGAGAAGAGCGCTGGTCCCTGGTGGTGGTGCACTAGAGAAGAGCGCTGGTCCCTGGTGATGGTGCCCTAGAGAAGAGCGCTGGTCCCTGGTGGTGGTGCACTAGAGAAGAGCGCTGGTCCCTGGTGACTGCGCCCTAGAGCAGTGCTACCCCCCTAATTTTGTGACCCCACAGAAGAGCCCCACCTGCTGGTAGAGATCACCAGGGACCAGCGCTCTTCTCTAGTGCACCATCACCAGGGACCAGCGCTCTTCTCTAGTGCACCATCACCAGGGACCAGCGCTCTTCTCTAGTGCACCATCACCAGGGACCAGCGCTCTTCTCTAGGGCACCATCACCAGGGACCATCACCCTAATACTTTTGCCATCTCAGTTCTCACTGCCCCAGAAGAATTCATCACCCCTCGCCCAGAAGTCTTGCCCTCTTGCTTCCCCTTCCTCAGAGAAGAGCGCCCCCCCAGGACATGAGCAGACACCGCCATATTGCTCACCTGCTGCATAAGATCCATAACTGCTTCAAATCTGGCGGCCTCGTCCCCCGACTGCTCGCTCTCAAAGTGCTGACAGATCCTGGCCATGAGGTTGTGCTGCTCCTGGTACTTGTGGTACTCCTCGGGGGGCAGCGTCTCCTGGTGAGCCTGCAGCCATTCAGGGAACTGAGTGAGAGAGAAAGAAGAGATCAGACACCCAGGACATGCTCTGGGAAAGCTGGGTGACAACACCTACCATACCCAGCTTTCCCAGACTCTGCATGGTCACACTCATTGCAATACTAGGCAGAGATATTCAGACACCAGGAAAGCTGGGTGACGACTCTCGATGGAGCGGCCATATTGTTTGTCACTCAGCTTTCCCAGGCGCAGCTTACCTTGTCGGTGATCTCCTTGAGGGAGGGGTACAGGACCTCCTTGGACAGCAGGTTCTGCATGATGTTCTGCATGAAGGGGAGGATGTTCCCCTCGCCCTCCAGCTCCTCCATGCCCAGGCCATCCATGGCGCGGGTCAGCTCCTCCTCCGATAGGCTGGAATTCTGCTGAAAACACACAAGGCCATCAGGGGGCGCTAATGCTGTAACCCACAAAGGTCATAGACATACGAGACCACCCATCACTGTCACAAGGACATTGCAGAGGGCCACACAAAGATGGCGGCCAGCCGGGCGCTGGCCACTCTAACCTCTTACCTGCAAGTCATTGGCGTTCTTGGCCAGTCCTGTGAGGGTCTCCTTAAGACAAGACGTGAACTCCTGCTGAGACGATTCATCACTTCCTACCAGGATAAGCAAATTAAAAGGAGGGTTGAAGATGGCAGCGCCACACTTGTCTGCAGGTAGTTTTTGGTACTGCACATCCAGCCCATTCATTTCAATGGCGCTGAGCTGCAATACCAGACACAGCCTAGTGGCCAATGTGGCACCATTTGTGGATGAAATGATCTCTGGATTTATGATCAGTGCAAGTCCTTTAACCTTCATTCAGGAGCCTGGGAAAGCTGGGTGACAAGCATGTTATTGGCTTTTCCTAGCTCAGAGAGTCAGGTTCGCCCTCTGTTAGTCGCAGATGACCTCTGACCAAGGCAGGGGGGTGACCCCTGGTCAGATAACGTCCTGGATGGGTTTAGGTACAGGCGCCCATACTGTATCTAAGACGGCGTCCGCTCCTCCTCCCCCCTCAGGCGGACTCTACCCTTTGCCCCCTGGTTGTGCACCGTCTGGCGACCTTTACCCCGTCTCTCTTACCCACTTTGCCGGCGGCCTCTGATAACTTCTGGAACTGCTCGACCAGGTGCGGCTCCTCCTCGGCCAGCTCCTTCATGGCCTTCTCAAACTCCTCCGTGGCCTGAGCCGCCAGCTCGCTGCTGAAGAGCTCCTGGAAGAACTTCTCCTGAGACGTGAAGAGGGCATCCTGCAGGGGGCAGCGGAGACAACATCTGTAGGTGCCCCCCGGGGTATCAGGACAGACACTACAATGAGGGGAGCGGGGGGTACTAACCTTGGCGGCATCTGCCGGCGGCTTCTCAGCCGTGGCGGGCTTGGCGGATTTGTCAGAGGCCGCAGGTGGAGGAGGAGGGGGCTGGCTGGTCTTCTCAAAATCGTCAAGGGCACCTGTCACGGAGACAATACAGTCAGACAATATGGCCGCCGGCGCCAATGCAGAACTCTGGTCACATGACCCTGACATCAGAGATCAATCGCAGAACCTTATATGTCAGTCATAGCCCCCACCCCTAGAGTGCGCTCTAAGACCCCTGACACAGAGAGCAATGGCAGAACCTTATATGTCAGTCATAGCCCCCACCCCTAGAGTGCGCTATAAGACCCCTGACACCAGAGAGCAATGGCAGAACCTTATATGTCAGTCATAGCCCCCACCCCTAGAGTGCGCTATAAGACCCCTAACACCAGAGAGAAATGGCAGAGCCTTATAGGTCAGTCACAGCCCCCACCCCTAGAGTGCGCTATAAGACCCTGACACCAGAAAGCAATGGCAGAACCTTATATGTCAGTCATAGCCCCCACCCCTAGAGTGCGCTATAAGACCCTGTCACAGAGAGCAATGGCAGAACCTTATATGTCAGTCATAGCCCCCACCCCTAGAGTGCGCTATAAGACCCTGACATCAGAGAGCAATAGCAGAACCTTATATGTCAGTCATAGCCCCCACCCCTAGAGTGCGCTATAAGACCCTGACACCAGAAAGCAATGGCAGAACCTTATATGTCAGTCATAGCCCCCACTCCTAGAGTGCGCTATAAGACCCTGACATCAGAGAGCAATGGCAGAACCTTATATGTCAGTCATAGCCCCCACCCCTAGAGTGCGCTATAAGACCCTGACATCAGAGAGCAATGGCAGAACCTTATATGTCAGTCACAGCCCCCACCCCTAGAGTGCGCTATAAGACCCTGACACCAGAAAGCAATGGCAGAACCTTATATGTCAGTCATAGCCCCCACCCCTAGAGTGCGCTATAAGACCCTGACACCAGAAAGCAATGGCAGAACCTTATATGTCAGTCATAGCCCCCACCCCTAGAGTGCGCTATAAGACCCCTGACACCAGAGAGCAATGGCAGAACCTTATATGTCAGTCATAGCCCCCACCCCTAGAGTGCGCTATAAGACCCCTGACACAGAGAGCAATGGCAGAACCTTATATGTCAGTCATAGCCCCCACCCCTAGAGTGCGCTATAAGACCCCTGACACCAGAGAGCAATGGCAGAACCTTATATGTCAGTCATAGCCCCCACCCCTAGAGTGCGCTATAAGACCCCTGACACCAGAGAGCAATGGCAGAACCTTATATGTCAGTCACAGCCCCCACCCCTAGAGTGCGCTATAAGACCCCTGACACCAGAGAGCAATGGCAGAACCTTATATGTCAGTCATAGCCCCCACCCCTAGAGTGCGCTATAAGACCCCTGACACCAGAGAGCAATGGCAGAACCTTATATGTCAGTCACAGCCCCCACCCCTAGAGTGCGCTATAAGACCCCTGACACCAGAGAGCAACAGCAGAACCTTATATGTCAGCCATAGCCCCCACCCCTAGAGTGCGCTATAAGACCCCTGACACCAGAGAGCAATGGCAGAACCTTATATGTCAGTCATAGCCCCCACCCCTAGAGTGCACTATAAGACCCCCTGACAGCAGAGAGCAATGGCAGAACCTTATATGCCAGTCATAGCCCCCACCCCTAGAGTGTGCTATAAGACCCTGACACCAGAGAGCAATAGCAGAACCTTATATGTCAGTCATAGCCCCCACCCCTAGAGTGTGCTATAAGACCCTGACACCAGAGAGCAATAGCAGAACCTTATATGTCAGTCATAGCCCCCACCCCTAGATTGCGCTATTAGACCCCTGACACCAGAGAGCAATGGCAGAACCTTATATGTCAGTCATAGCCCCCACCCCTAGAGTGCGCTATAAGACCCCTGACACAGAGAGCAATGGCAGAACCTTATATGTCAGTCATAGCCCCCACCCCTAGAGTGCGCTATAAGACCCCTGACACCAGAGAGCAATGGCAGAACCTTATATGTCAGTCATAGCCCCCACCCCTAGAGTGCGCTATAAGACCCTGACACCAGAAAGCAATGGCAGAACCTTATATGTCAGTCATAGCCCCCACCCCTAGAGTGCGCTATAAGACCCTGACACCAGAAAGCAATGGCAGAACCTTATATGTCAGTCATAGCCCCCACCCCTAGAGTGCGCTATAAGACCCCTGACACCAGAGAGCAATGGCAGAACCTTATATGTCAGTCATAGCCCCCACCCCTAGAGTGCGCTATAAGACCCCTGACACCAGAGAGCAATGGCAGAACCTTATATGTCAGCCATAGCCCCCACCCCTAGAGTGCGCTATAAGACCCCTGACACCAGAGAGCAATGGCAGAACCTTATATGTCAGTCATAGCCCCCACCCCTAGAGTGCACTATAAGACCCCCTGACAGCAGAGAGCAATGGCAGAACCTTATATGCCAGTCATAGCCCCCACCCCTAGAGTGTGCTATAAGACCCTGACACCAAAGAGCAATAGCAGAACCTTATATGTCAGTCATAGCTCCCACCCCTAGAGTGCGCTATAAGACCCCTGACACCAGAGAGCAATGGCAGAACCTTATATGTCAGTCATAGCCCCCACCCCTAGAGTGCGCTATAAGACCCTGACACCAGAAAGCAATGGCAGAACCTTATATGTCAGTCATAGCCCCCACCCCTAGATTGCGCTATTAGACCCCTGACACCAGAGAGCAATGGCAGAACCTTATATGTCAGTCATAGCCCCCACCCCTAGAGTGCGCTATAAGACCCCTGACACAGAGAGCAATGGCAGAACCTTATATGTCAGTCATAGCCCCCACCCCTAGAGTGCGCTATAAGACCCTGACACCAGAAAGCAATGGCAGAACCTTATATGTCAGTCATAGCCCCCACCCCTAGAGTGCGCTATAAGACCCCTGACACCAGAGAGCAATGGCAGAACCTTATATGTCAGTCATAGCCCCCACCCCTAGAGTGCGCTATAAGACCCCTGACACCAGAGAGCAATGGCAGAACCTTATATGTCAGTCATAGCCCCCACCCCTAGAGTGCGCTATAAGACCCCTGACACCAGAGAGCAATGGCAGAACCTTATATGTCAGTCACAGCCCCCACCCCTAGAGTGCGCTATAAGACCCCTGACACCAGAGAGCAATGGCAGAACCTTATATGTCAGTCATAGCCCCCACCCCTAGAGTGCGCTATAAGACCCCTGACACCAGAGAGCAATGGCAGAACCTTATATGTCAGTCAGAGCCCCCACCCCTAGAGTGCGCTATAAGACCCCTGACACCAGAGAGCAACGGCAGAACCTTATATGTCAGTCATAGCCCCCACCCCTAGAGTGCGCTATAAGACCCCTGACACCAGAGAGCAACAGCAGAACCTTATATGTCAGCCATAGCCCCCACCCCTAGAGTGCGCTATAAGACCCCTGACACCAGAGAGCAATGGCAGAACCTTATATGTCAGTCATAGCCCCCACCCCTAGAGTGCGCTATAAGACCCCTGACACAGAGAGCAATGGCAGAACCTTATATGTCAGTCATAGCCCCCACCCCTAGAGTGCGCTATAAGACCCCTGACAGCAGAGAGCAATGGCAGAACCTTATATGTCAGTCATAGCCCCCACCCCTAGAGTGTGCTATAAGACCCTGACACCAGAGAGCAATAGCAGAACCTTATATGTCAGTCATAGCTCCCACCCCTAGAGTGCGCTATAAGACCCCTGACACCAGAGAGCAATGGCAGAACCTTATATGTCAGTCATAGCCCCCACCCCTAGGGTGCGCTATAAGACCCTGACACCAGAGAGCAATGGCAGAACCTTATATGTCAGTCATAGCCCCCACCCCTAGAGTGCGCTATAAGACCCTGACACCAGAAAGCAATGGCAGAACCTTATATGTCAGTCATAGCCCCCACCCCTAGATTGCGCTATTAGACCCCTGACACCAGAGAGCAATGGCAGAACCTTATATGTCAGTCATAGCCCCCACCCCTAGAGTGCGCTATAAGACCCCTGACACAGAGAGCAATGGCAGAACCTTATATGTCAGTCATAGCCCCCACCCCTAGAGTGCGCTATAAGACCCCTGACACCAGAGAGCAATGGCAGAACCTTATATGTCAGTCATAGCCCCCACCCCTAGAGTGCGCTATAAGACCCCTGACACCAGAGAGCAATGGCAGAACCTTATATGTCAGTCACAGCCCCCACCCCTAGAGTGCGCTATAAGACCCCTGACACCAGAGAGCAACGGCAGAACCTTATATGTCAGTCATAGCCCCCACCCCTAGAGTGCGCTATAAGACCCCTGACACCAGAGAGCAACGGCAGAACCTTATATGTCAGCCATAGCCCCCACCCCTAGAGTGCGCTATAAGACCCCTGACACCAGAGAGCAATGGCAGAACCTTATATGTCAGTCATAGCCCCCACCCCTAGAGTGCGCTATAAGACCCCTGACACAGAGAGCAATGGCAGAACCTTATATGTCAGTCATAGCCCCCACCCCTAGAGTGCACTATAAGACCCCCTGACAGCAGAGAGCAATGGCAGAACCTTATATGCCAGTCATAGCCCCCACCCCTAGAGTGCGCTATAAGACCCCTGACACCAGAGAGCAATGGCAGAACCTTATATGTCAGTCATAGCCCCCACCCCTAGAGTGCGCTATAAGACCCCTGACACCAGAGAGCAATGGCAGAACCTTATATGTCAGTCATAGCCCCCACCCCTAGAGTGCACTATAAGACCCCCTGACACCAGAGAGCAATGGCAGAACCTTATATGTCAGTCATAGCCCCCACCCCTAGAGTGCGCTATAAGACCCCTGACACCAGAGAGCAACGGCAGAACCTTATATGTCAGCCATAGCCCCCACCCCTAGAGTGCGCTATAAGACCCCTGACACCAGAGAGCAATGGCAGAACCTTATATGTCAGTCATAGCCCCCACCCCTAGAGTGCGCTATAAGACCCCTGACACCAGAGAGCAATGGCAGAACCTTATATGTCAGTCATAGCCCCCACCCCTAGAGTGCGCTATAAGACCCCTGACACCAGAGAGCAATGGCAGAACCTTATATGTCAGTCATAGCCCCCACCCCTAGAGTGCACTATAAGACCCCCTGACACCAGAGAGCAATGGCAGAACCTTATATGTCAGTCATAGCCCCCACCCCTAGAGTGCGCTATAAGACCCCTGACACCAGAGAGCAATGGCAGAACCTTATATGTCAGTCATAGCCCCCACCCCTAGAGTGCGCTATAAGACCCCTGACACCAGAGAGCAATGGCAGAACCTTATATGTCAGTCATAGCCCCCACCCCTAGAGTGCGCTATAAGACCCCTGACACCAGAGAGCAATGGCAGAACCTTATATGTCAGTCATAGCCCCCACTCCTAGAGTGCGCTATAAGACCCCTGACACCAGAGAGCAATGGCAGAACCTTATATGTCAGTCACAGCCCCCACCCCTAGAGTGCGCTATAAGACCCCTGACACCAGAGAGCAATGGCAGAACCTTATATGTCAGTCACAGCCCCCACCCCTAGAGTGCGCTATAAGACCCTGACACCAGAAAGCAATGGCAGAACCTTATATGTCAGTCACAGCCCCCACCCCTAGAGTGCGCTATAAGACCCCTGACACCAGAGAGCAATGGCAGAACCTTATATGTCAGTCATAGCCCCCACCCCTAGAGTGCGCTATAAGACCCCTGACACAGAGAGCAATGGCAGAACCTTATATGTCAGTCATAGCCCCCACCCCTAGAGTGCACTATAAGACCCCCTGACAGCAGAGAGCAATGGCAGAACCTTATATGCCAGTCATAGCCCCCACCCCTAGAGTGCACTATAAGACCCCTGACACCAGAGAGCAATGGCAGAACCTTATATGTCAGTCATAGCCCCCACCCCTAGGGTGCGCTATAAGACCCCTGACACCAGAGAGCAATGGCAGAACCTTATATGTCAGTCATAGCCCCCACCCCTAGGGTGCGCTATAAGACCCCCTGACACCAGAGAGCAATAGCAGAACCTTATATGTCAGTCATAGCCCCCACCCCTAGAGTGCGCTATAAGACCCCTGACACCAGAGAGCAATGGCAGAACCTTATATGTCAGTCATAGCCCCCACCCCTAGGGTGCGCTATAAGACCCCCTGACACCAGAGAGCAATCGCAGAGCCGGTATCAGCCATCTGTCAGTCACTGCAGGCCCCTCCAGGATCGTCCGGAGCTGACACCAGAGAGCAGTCTGAGCCCCCCATGCCGCCCCCCATCTCTCACTATCCAGCAGGTCCTCCAGCTCCTTGTCTTCTTCCCCAGCTCCGGCCATCTTTCTTGCTTCCTACTGCCAGGAGGGGGTGTGCCCTAATGACGTGACCACCGTGCGGCCAATAGGACGCCACGTTCTAGTAAGGGCAGTGAAGCCGCGGCGGAGGGCGCCATTTTTAAAAGGCATAAGAAGGTGAATGGGAGGAGCCGCGGGCTGTGACGTAACGAGCTCGTGATAGCGCAGCGGTTCTCTGCAAGACGTTACAGTCTGTACAGGCGTCTAATATAAAAGGAGAGTTCTCTGCAATTTGTCATTCTTTATTCATTACAGCAGATGTCGGGAGGGGTTAATGTCATCTACATAAAGTCAAACCTGTCCAAAAGACCACTATTTTGAGAGAAGACCTCAACTCTTAAAGGCTGATTTTGTCAGTAATTGATTTTCCTCTCATGATACTTCTTATGGTCACAACCAGAACATTCTGCCAGTCCCAGTGCAGAGCTGAATTAAAGGGGTAGTCCAGGAAAAACAAGTTTTTTTCTCTGCAGGCCAGGGAACACAATAATAAAAAAAAAACTCATCTGTCCCCGGAGCTCCTTAGTCCCAGGCTGCTGTCTGCTGTGACTGCTGAGGCCAATCAGCGGCTTCAGTGACATAAGGAAAGGACCTGGGATGTCACAGGTGACGTATGTGAGTGAGGGTCCATGTTCTTTCCTTAGGCCGCTCAAGCTGGCCTCAGCAGTCACATGCGGCAGGGACTTCCATCAGAACAAGCCAGACCAGACAGCGGCCTGAGACTACAGAGCACCAGGGACTGTTAGTGTGTTTTTGTTTAGTTTTTTTTAACTTCTGTAGCCTTCAGCGAAAAATAAACTTTTTTCCTGGACAACCCCTTTAAGGAGGAGCTTCGAGCTTGGGCAAGAATCACACAGCGGTGTTGGCTCTGTGATGAGTTCTGTTTTATTGTAACCGTACTAGGCCCGATTCGCATCTGCATTCAGTATTCCCCCCCGAACGCATTAAAAAGTGGTGTGCAATGAAACCACACGGACCCCATAGACTATTATGGGGTCCGTGTGGTGTCTGCATGAATCATGCGGAGAGAAAAGTGCTGCTTGAAGTACTTTCCTCTCTGCATGATTTGTGCGATAAACACACGGACCCCATAATAGTCTATGGGGTCCGTGTGGTTTCATTGTGCACCACTTTATAAGCTAATAGGGTGAGACTCATCTGGTTGTATTCCGTCATGCCTTGTCAGCTTGTGGCCTTCCTCGTGGTCAGCAGAGGAGTCTGATCTTTTCAAAAATAGATGTTACCCTTAAAGCTAAGTTCACATTAAAGGCTTTCGACGGTTTCGGTGGCAGTATCTCCAATGGAGACTCCAGCACAGCTGTGAACCCAGCTCTGGCCTGACTTGTTCTATCTTAGATACATCCAAGGTTCTTGGCATTCTTCCCAGAATACTTACATGTCAGCAAAGGTCAAAAAAAGTCCATAAAAATGGAGAACCAGATACTAAAATGGATTCTTATTCCCTCACACTCTATAAGCAGAGCTCCCCCTTATCCAATCAAAGACCACCTTTTCAGTGGGAACCATTTTGAAAAGACCACACATTGGGCACATACACTGTGAGACCAATATGGACACAAGTCTGTGCTCACCGTACCACTGGATTGTGGCAAGCTAAAGACGTGCAAGAGAAAAGTCATCAACATCACACTGGAGAAGAGAGTCCATGTCATAGTCAATGTGCGACTGCTGGGTAACGGAGACTACAATCTGCCACTGAGGTGACAACGCTCCAAATTGTGCCTGGACAATCTCAGGTCTCTGATTTTATGTATTGTCTACCTCAAACCATAATGGGCCTTCTTGGGGTGTTCCCAGGTTGGCTTTAAAGTTCAGATTTTGGCCTGTAAAATGTCAGCAAGTACCATTCTATCCATACTGGGGACCAAGAATGATGGGGCAGCATGAACTATGAAATGTGCAGGTCACCAGGAGAGTCAGTAAGAGTTGGGGCCCCCTATGGTTATGTACGTGGGTTGGAGTACCTTGTGTAGGGCACCATGGCTGGTGTATTAGTCCTTATCTGGCTCTCTCTGATATACTGAGGTGATACCGGCCATATAATACATGTTCTTTATGACTTCCCTCATTATTTGGGGGTTTGTAGGGTCAGTTCACACATACAGGCACTTTAGCCTGCATTCTGTGACCACCCCTAGAAAAGACTATGTTTCTGTACAGATTTAGGTGGCCTCAATGTATTTCTTTATAATATATAGTCATACCTATAATGGATGAGAGCAACGGACCTTCATAATGGTAGTGTGAATGTACCCTTATAGTCTGAGACAGAAGCCTTAGCGTACGAGTCCGTGAGACAACAATACAGATGTCAATACAGGGGTCACATAGTTACCAACCTTCCCGAAATATCCGGAACAAATTTGGGCATGTCACGGCCCGAAAAAAGGGGCAAATCTTACAAAGCCCAGCCTCAGACTGTGACTTATTCACAGCCTATTTGTTACAGAGGACACAATCATCATCTGTAATGCAGGAACAGGATTGTCGATGATTATTACAGAGCTCCTGGTATGACCATACGTGTCTACCATCACAATCCCACCCTGGAGCAGGCGGCCATGACAGTTCATGTTCTATCTCTGGGTTATTTGTGTGACTGTTTATGCTTTCCAGCCTCAGATCTCAGGGACAAGCAGATAAATGTGAACCAGTGACAAAACATCCAATATTAACTTTATTCCCTTCACTTTGCTCTATATTCTACAGACTACTTTTGATTTCTATGATCACCCATCTTGTGGCTGGCTCTTGGTTGGCAACAGTTCAGTAACGTGTCGCAGAGCTGATGACGTCGCCTGCGTTCCATTGTGTCCTGCTAGCCTAGTAATTAAGTCGCCGCCTCTGATTGGCTGACTCCACCTTCACTCCTCTATCCCGCATTGTGATTGGCTGGCCCGCGCTCTGTTGCTTTGCCTTGATCGGCAGACTCCTCCAGCCGATGACCGATCTGTAGAACCGCAAAAATGAGCCTGGCGGAGAGTCGAGCGCCCCGAAAGACGGCGGGAAACCGTATGTCCGGTCTGCTGGACCGGGAAGAGGAGGATGAGTTCTACAAGACGACGTATGGCGGCTTCCAGGAGGTTTGTTTATACCTGGTCAGAGGGGAACTACAACTCCCATCATACACGTATATAGCAGCAGAGCCTGGAGCTGTCAGGGAGCCATGCTGGGTGTTGTAGTCCTCTAGGTGCCAGCCTTTCAGGAGATCAGAGCTATTCCAGCCATGCTGAGACTTGTAGTTCGCCGCACCTACTAAGATCCATTGGGGGCTACAGTCTAGGTACGTTATCGGGGTCGGTTAGTCATGTTAGGAGTTATCACCCAGCTTTCTGCAGTTTCTGAATGGCATCCTATGCTGTGCATTGCTCTGTTCATTTTCTTTACCTTGTGTCAGTCTTTACTGTAGCATTAGAATGCTATTCATGAACTAGGCAGCTCAGGATGAGCAGTAGTTTAGGTTTTTACCCCAATGTACTTGGGGTCCTGACTTCCCTGTGGCGGCACCGACCCCCTGGTCTTCCATGGAGATGGGTGATAGTTTAGTTACAGGGGTTGCGCTAACCTTAGACCTATTGATAGCTTTATGATTGGTGGGGTCCCGATATCTGGGGGTCCGGTTTCCACATCCGGATGGAGCAGCAGACTGAGCACGTGTCCTGCACTACATTCATTGTCCATGGGAGCATCGGTGGCGCTGCATTTGGCCATTGCTGTCTCTCCCATACAAAATGAATGGAGGTGCAGGGCATCATCAGGACAGGGGAACCGAACCGCCGTCCTCCAGATCGGTCGGGGTCTGACAACTCCTATTCCCACTGATAAGGAAGTAATATGGTAACTTCAGTACTTGGTACGATCCCTTTAATGATCCTGATCTGACACCAAGGGTTAATGTCTTGTCCCCTCCTCAGGAATCTGGAGATGAAGAGTATAACGAGGATCGCTCCGAGAGTGAGGACGAGGTGGACTCCGACTTCGATATCGATGAAGGTGACGAACCCACCAGCGACCATGAGGAGGACGAGCCGAAGAAGAAGCGCAGGGTGGTGACCAAAGCCTATAAGGTGGGTGGTGGCGGTGGCGCGCCGTCTCAGAAGTGGGACAAGGGGGAGGAACACAGAGCTGTCCAGAGAGCCCCTCATTCCAGTGTGGAAGCCATCAGCATCTCCTTATAGACTTGCTGACAGTTTCCATTGAGATACTAATAAGCAGAGCATGCTGGGTAAATCCTGAGCACATATGATTTTAGAAGGTTTTGTTTATCCCCTATCCATAGAATATGGGGTATGTGTCACATTGCTGGGGGTCTGGAGAACGGGGTCCCCGTGATAACCTGCCAGACTGCAAATTTCCAGAGGCCCCGTGGAAGTGAATGCAGCGTCACACAAGCACACCGGAGGATACAGGAGGACTTGCTCCAGCGGTCGGACCCCCAGCGATGTGACCTTTAACCTCTATCCTGGGGATAAGTGTCTTTAAGGACGTATCCCCTTTAACCGATAATTTGCTTTGTGGATAGGGAAAGCGCCATCAGGACAGCCATTTTTATTTTGGTGAGTTTGATTGTGTATCGAATGTTTGAACAGAATTTCTCCCAGTAACAGCGCCTTGCCAGTCTGCAGGTTGTACGCGGTATTGCAGTTCATCTCTATTGAAGTGAATGACGCTGACCTGACACAATCCATAGACTCGGGTTGAGCTGTTTTTGAAAGAAAGGGATCTCTTATACTTAGTCTAACACTGGCAAACTGTTAGGTCTTTGTCGGACCTGGGTCTTCGTGAGGTCCTGGCTGCAGCGCAATCCTATAGACACGGACAGGTTAGGGTTAATGGTCTATCCTCACGAAGGGCTGACCCCTGGACCGATCAGCTGTTTGGAGCTGTTCAGTACCTAATACGGAGCTGGAAGCCTAAAGCTTTGTCCTCTGTATATTGATGGGCACCTTCACTACATCTCTGCTCCCACTGACTTCACCTGAGCTGTGATGATGGCGCCCCCTATCAATCATATATTCATGGCATGTCCTGAGCCCGGACAACCCCTTAAAGAAAGATGGCTGCGCACTAAACTACTAAGTATGTGCAGAGGGGATATACTGACTGTGTAATCCGTGGTGTGGCCCCCTATTCTGAGAGCCCCTTCTTATCTCCCCCAGGAGCCCATTCAGCTTCTGAAGCCGAAACCAAAGCCCAAACCTGATGCCGCACCCAGCAGTGCGCCAAAGAGCCGACCGGAGAGACCTCCCCCGCAGGAGACCACAGAAGACAGTGTGGACAGTAAGTGTCATTGTTCGGTGTACGATCTCCTTGTGTCCCGGGCGTTGTAAGCGATTGCTCCCTGTTATCAGCTGGCGAGCTCTGAGCTTTTTGCTTTGCTGACAGGCCGTAAGCAGATGCGCCAGTCGACCACAGAACACACGCGGCAGACCTTCCTGAGGGTGCAGGAGAGGCAGGTGCAGTCTCGCAAGAAGAAAGGACCTCACCTGGACAGACCCCTGACCCAGGAGGAGCTGCTGGAGGAGGCCAAGATTACCGAGGAGATCAATATCCGCTCGCTGGGTAAGTATATAGCACTCGCCACGGAGGAAATGGCGCTCCAACACAAGGCCTGTCTCCATTTTAGAATATAACATTTTCCATTTTTTTCCTCTTCTTGGCAGAAAACTATGAACGTTTAGAGGCCGACAAGAAGAAGCAGGTGCAGAAGAAGCGGCGGTGCGTGGGGCCGACCATCCGCTACCACTCCGTGGCCATGCCACTCATCACAGATGTCACCGTGAAGGAGGAAAATGTAGATGTGGAGGGGTGAGTGCTCCTCTCGTCTGTCCCTTAAAGGGGAGCTCCAGGCTTATTAATTGACCTATACATGGGGAGTCTGATAGTTGGACCCTCCTGTATGAAGTGGTCGCAGCTTTCGGGTGAGCTCTGAAGCCTCTCCAGTACAGCGCCGTAGATTGGCTTGTGGTTGTTCTTGGTATCGCAGTTGGGCCTCATTCACTTGAATAGGCCATGTGACCAATGACTTGAAAGCAGAAGCAGCACTGCTACCACTTTAAATAGCTGATCTATTGGGGTCCCGGGGTCCGACCTCCCCGCACTTATCTTCAGTTGATGATGTATCCCCATCACTTGCACTAAGGCCTGGAAAACCCCTTTAATTGGTCGCCCTCGTATCGATGTTTTCCCCGCTCTTGGTTGTCACACCTGCTGAGACTCTCACTTCTTCTGTAGGTTGGAGCAGGATCAGTCCGGTGACTCCACGGCGCCCCCTGGCAGTAAGTGTTCCCGCACCTTCATCACCTTCTCAGACGATGAGACCTTTGAGCAGATCTTCACCAGGAACAAAGCGCGGCTCCCTATCCGAGAGCTGTGCCCGGTCACCCATAAGCCTGCCCAGTACCGGGACCCCATCACCGATATTCCGTATTACAACGCCCGCGCCTTCAAGATCATCCGAGAAGCTTATAAAAAATACATCACCGCTCACGGCCTGCCCAATGCCGCCATGGCAGCCGCCTCTATGGGTCCCACGACCGCTACGCAGGACGCCAGTCAGCGCAACACGCGGCAGAAAATAGTCATCAAACAGAGCGTGCCGGCAACCTAATAATCATGAACTCGGTGAACTTCTGTGAGGTGTCCACAAGGTGGCGATGTTGTACCCTATAAATGAAGTAGCGCAGGACTATAGTGAGTCACATGTTACCCCTCTTATCTGTCACAACCAATCAGCAAAGAGGTCACATGACACGCCTTACAAGCAGCTAAGTGGCTACATATCACTACTCCACCCCCTTGGTGGCCCCCCACCCCCACTGGCCACAGTGACGTAGTCTACAAGGTAATGCTCACAGACTGGGCCATAGAAAGTCATCTCTTTGCAACTTTTTGAAACTCATTTTGGTAAAAAAAAAAAAAATTTTTTTTTTTAAACCTAAAATAAATCCAGTGATTTATAAGGAATTCATGTTCTGTATGAGCCGTAGGTTCAATGTGTGCGGAGCCCGTAGAGAGTCTGATGAAAGCCGGACCACCAGAGTGTAAGACTAAGGGTCAGGCCTGTCTATTAGAGATGAGCGAACACTGTTCGGATCAGCCATTCCGAACAGCACGCTCCCATAGAAATGAATGGAAGCAGCTGGCACGTACACTTTGCCGGCGGCTGGTCGCTTAACACCCCGCGTGCCGGCTACGTCCATTCATTTCTATGGGAGCGTGCTGTTCGGAACGGCTGTTCCGAACAGTGTTCGCTACGGCTGTTCCGAACAGTGTTCGCTCATCTCTACTATCTATGTGTTCCTCTATACCGGGACTGCGGACACAATGGCCGCCACTGTAGTATCCCATGGACCTAAACACCAGAAGAAAATTGTTGTCAAAGTGGGGGGAGTCAAAACTTACCAGTGACCTCAAAAGTATTCCTGGGTCAATACGGGAGCACCAATGACAAATTTTGGTGCAGATTTTCTTCTAAACATAAACCCAAGGAAATCGTTGATTCTTAAAATTTGCCGGTAGTCTGTAGCCATAGATATATGGGATATAGGAGTTTATGTTTTTGGATTGTTTTTATTTACTTTTATGTATCTTAGGGAAAGGAGGAGGATTTCAATTTTTTTAAAAAAGCTAACTTTTTTTTTTTTAGCTAATTAATATTACCAAAAACTGGATCACCCCTTTAACCACTTCAGTACCGGGCCAATTTGTGATCCAGGACCAGACACATATTACATTTTGCGGTTTTGAGGGCTGTAACATTTTTCCCGTATGTCTCAGTCAACTAATGTTTTCGTCTTTCTCCGGGGACACATAGGGCTTTATTTTTATGTTGTTTTTATTTTCAAATGTGTTTTAATTTTTTTATATCCGGGAAAATATAAAGATAATAGGAGGGAAATTGTGTCTGGTTTTCAATTTATTATTTTTTATTTAATAACACAGTGTCACTGAAAAACTTTATAAAATAGTTTTTCCTCTCCGTTACAGTAATTTTTATTTTGTATGGTGTCGTTGGGGGTGGGGCTATAACCTTTAATAACGGCGTTTTATTAGCGTATTATTAATTTATTTATTTTCTTTTCTTTTTTAAAAACTTTTTTATTATATTTTTATTTTATTTTTTTTCCAGATTGTGTCCCCATAAGGTGATAAGAGACCTTTGGGGACATCTGATCACTTTTTTTTTTGGTATTGGAGGCTGGTTTCCCCTATAACTGGGGCTGGTACATTTAACCTCAGTTGCAGGAGAAATACAGACTCCTACATGCTGTATACACAGTATACAGAGCTCATCTGGGTCCTGTAGGACCCAGTAGCTCTTGTAAGACGCTGCTCCCGGCGGATCCCGTGACCGCCTGGGTCAGAGAGCGGCCGCATCATGGCGGCGCCCATAGCCGTGTATACAGCACTCAATGAGCACTGTATACACAGCGATCGAGATGGCAGGGAAGGGAATAAACCTTCCCTGCCATCTCTGTGGGAGCTCTGGCTGAAGTTACAGCCGGCTCCCAGCTTCAGTATCTGCACGATCTCTGTGCAGCTACTGTGTTCTGATTGGATGTACAAGTACATCCTGTCAGAACTAGGCAACCACTTCCCGGACGTATATAGTCTATGGGTGGTCCGGAAGTGGTTAAGAAAAAGCTAAATAAACCCTGATCATGTGACCCGCAATTGTGACATTGAAAAATAAAGCTCGTGACACAAATGCTAAGCCCTTGTATTGCTGTCGGCAGAAAAATTGAAAACTTATAAAGTTTGTAAAGTTTAGATTGAGGGAACAAAAAAAAAAAACGTGTGGGTTTTAATGTCCAAACCAGGAGGTGTCCTTAAAAATCTTGGGAAAAGTCTGTGACGAATCCACAAACTTTACACGACTCCTTGCCTCCATGTCTTTTTTTTATTTTAAAATTTGGGAAAATAATTGAATTTTTCTTTATTTAATTTTTTTTTTAATCTGGGCTTACGGTATTTTTTTTAATACATTTAATTCTTGATTTATTTTTTTTTTAAATACAACATCCATCCTTTTTCACAAAAGATATTTTAGCAGACTACCCCCCTATGACCTGAGCAGGGATTGCAGAGATCAGATCAATATACTGTATATACTCGAGTATAAGCCGACCTGAATATAAGCCGAGGCCCCTAATTTTACTACAAAAAAACTGGGAAAACTTATTGACTCGAGTATAAGCCGAAGGGGGGGGGGGGGGGATGCAGCAGCTACTGGAAAATTTCAAAAATGAAAATGTTCGGAGTTTTTGGGTGCAGTAGTTGCTGGGTGATGGGGGAGGGGAGGGGGTGTTTTGGTTGTCTGTCTGCCCCTTCCCTGAGCTTGAGGACTGGGTTTATTTCCCCCACTTGGAATTCAGTCTGGCTGAATATAGGGGATCTGCAGTGCTCCTATTAACCCCTTCCTGACGGAAGAGGAGCACTGCAGATCCCCTATATTCAGTAGACACAGGGAGACCTCATGTGTATGTGTATCAGTCATTTTCTACTTTTATATGTATTCTAGGGAAAGGAGGGATTTACAACTTTTACTTTTTTAATTATTTTTTTTTTTGCACTATTTTATGAGAGATTCTATACATTGATATTGTGGCTGGTCATAGACGACCCCCCCCCCCTCACTCTCCTAAAAAAAAATTAAAAAAAAAATTCTTTTTTGCTGACTCGAGTATAAGCCGAGGGGGGCTTTTTCAGCACAAAAACTGGGCTGAAAAATTCGGTTTATACTCGAGTATATACGGTGTAAGAAAGTATTTAATACATTTTGCAATAAGTTGTGGAAAAACAAAATAATAATCTGCAACCAACTACAACGAGCAATAAGAAAACAAACAGAAAAAATTAGTTGCTCACGCGTCCGTTCCAGTGATTCAGTGCTGGCTCTGCCCCAGATCCCCTGCTCTGTGATTACATGTAGCCGCCATGTGTTAACATTTAAGATTCCACAATTTTATTTTTTTTTTTTAATTTTGTGCTTTTCTGTTTTTACTCATTAAAAAAGACTTTCCTACACTACAAAATCATCTGTATGATGGTGCGAGGTCTCCTGCTCACCGATGGGCCGGTTATCACTTGTATCCTTGTACAGAGACACCTTGGATTATTATTCCGGTAGTTACCACGCGCCTAGGCCGAGGTGTCAGTGCTGGTCAGTGTGTGTTCTAGTGGTTGGGAAAACAACTAAGTGCAATGACAGCAAGAGGTGGATGGAGGAGACCTCGGCACGGACAGATCCTCAAAGTGAAAGATTAGACCATAGTGACCCCGTACTGAAAGTGACATCACATCCCAAGCCTAGGGAGGCAGCAGTGTGGACACGACCATCAGAACACACTTGTATGACATTGGGCTACGAGCCAGACGGCCATCTACTGGTGTTCTATTGACCTCACTCCACTGCTCTCAAAGGCTATCAGGGTGCACAGTAATGGAGGCTGAATGGAGGTCTATCCTCTTTAGTGAGGAGTCCTGGAATGGAGGTCTATCCTCTTCAGTGATGTGTCCTGGAATGGAGGTCTATCCTCTATAATGAGCAGTCCTGGAATGGAGGTCTATCCTCTACAATGATGAGTCGTAGAATGGAGGTCTATCCTCTTCAGTGAGGAGTCCTGGAATTTAGGTCTATCCTCTATAGTGAGGAGTCCTAGAATGGAGGTCTATCCTCTACAGTGATGTGTCCTGGAATGGAGGTCTATCCTCTACAATGATGAGTCGTAGAATGGAGGTCTATCCTCTACAATGATGAGTCGTAGAATGGAGGTCTATCCTCTTTGGTGATGAGTCCTGGAATGGAGGTCTATCCTCTTCAGTGAGGAGTCCTGGAATTTAGGTCTATCCTCTATAGTGATGAGTCCTGGAATGGAGGTCTATCCTCTACAATGATGAGTCGTAGAATGGAGGTCTATCCTCTACAATGATGAGTCGTAGAATGGAGGTCTATCCTCTTTGGTGATGAGTCCTGGAATGGAGGTCTATCCTCTATAGTGATGAGTCCTGGAATGGCGGTCTATCCTCTATAGTGATGTGTCCTGGAATGGAGGTCTATCCTCTACAATGATGAGTCGTAGAATGGAGGTCTATCCTCTACAACAGGGGTAGGGAACGTACGGCTCTCCAGCTGTTGCAAAACTACAACTCCCAGCATGCATACTTGCTCTGCTGTTCTTGGAACTCCCATTAAAGTGAATGGAGCATGCTGGGAGTTGTAGTTTCACAGCAGCTGGAGAGCCGAAGGTTCCCTACCCCTGCTCTACAATGATGAGTCGTAGAATGGAGGTCTATCCTCTTCAGTGATGAGTCCTAGAATGGAGGTCTATCCTCTTCAGTGATGAGTCCTGGAATGGAGGTCTATCCTCTACAATGATGAGTCGTAGAATGGAGGTCTATCCTCTTCAGTGATGTGTCCTGGAATGGAGGTCTATCCTCTATAGTGAGGAGTCCTGGAATGGAGGTCTATCCTCTATAGTGATGTGTCCTGGAATGGAGGTCTATCCTCTTCAGTGATGTGTCCTGGAATGGAGGTCTATCCTCTTCAGTGATGTGTCCTGGAATGGAGGTCTATCCTTTTCAGTGATGTGTCCTGGAATGGAGGTCTATCCTCTATAGTGAGGAGTCCTGGAATGGAGGTCTATCCTCTTCAGTGATGTGTCCTGGAATGGAGGTCTATCCTCTACAGTGATGAGTCCTAGAATGGAGGTCTATCCTCTTCAGTGATGTGTCCTGGAATGGAGGTCTATCCTTTTCAGTGATGTGTCCTGGAATGGAGGTCTATCCTCTATAGTGAGGAGTCCTGGAATGGAGGTCTATCCTCTACAATGATGAGTCGTAGAATGGAGGTCTATCCTCTTCAGTGATGAGTCCTAGAATGGAGGTCTATCCTCTTCAGTGATGTGTCCTGGAATGTAGGTCTATCCTCTATAGTGAGGAGTCCTGGAATGGAGGTCTATCCTCTATAGTGATGTGTCCTGGAATGGAGTTCTATCCTCTTCAGTGATGTGTCCTGGAATGGAGGTCTATCCTCTTCAGTGATGTGTCCTGGAATGGAGGTCTATCCTTTTCAGTGATGTGTCCTGGAATGGAGGTCTATCCTCTATAGTGAGGAGTCCTGGAATGGAGGTCTATCCTCTTCAGTGATGTGTCCTGGAATGGAGGTCTATCCTCTACAGTGATGAGTCCTAGAATGGAGGTCTATCCTCTTCAGTGATGTGTCCTGGAATGGAGGTCTATCCTCTATAGTGAGGAGTCCTGGAATGGAGGTCTATCCTCTATAGTGATGTGTCCTGGAATGGAGGTCTATCCTCTTCAGTGATGTGTCCTGGAATGGAGGTCTATCCTCTTCAGTGATGTGTCCTGGAATGGAGGTCTATCCTTTTCAGTGATGTGTCCTGGAATGGAGGTCTATCCTCTGTAGTGAGGAGTCCTGGAATGGAGGTCTATCCTCTACAGTGATGAGTCCTAGAATGGAGGTCTATCCTCTTCAGTGATGTGTCCTGGAATGGAGGTCTATCCTTTTCAGTGATGTGTCCTGGAATGGAGGTCTATCCTCTATAGTGAGGAGTCCTGGAATGGAGGTCTATCCTCTTCAGTGATGTGTCCTGGAATGGAGGTCTATCCTTTTCAGTGATGTGTCCTGGAATGGAGGTCTATCCTCTATAGTGAGGAGTCCTGGAATGGAGGTCTATCCTCTATAGTGATGAGTCCTGGAATGGAGGTCTATCCTCTTCAGTGATGTGTCCTGAAATGGAGGTCTATCCTCTTCAGTGATGTGTCCTGGAATGGAGGTCTATCCTCTTCAGTGATGTGTCCTGGAATGGAGGTCTATCCTCTATAGTGAGGAGTCCTGGAATGGAGGTCTATCCTCTTCAGTGATGTGTCCTGGAATGGAGGTCTATCCTCTACAGTGATGTGTCCTGGAATGGAGGTCTATCCTCTTCAGTGAGGATTCCTGGAATGGAGGTCTATCCTCTTCAGTGATGTGTCCTGGAATGGAGGTCTATCTTCTTCAGTGATGTGTCCTGGAATGGAGGTCTATCCTCTATAGTGAGGAGTCCTGGAATGGAGGTCTATCCTCTTCAGTGATGTGTCCTGGAATGGAGGTCTATCCTCTTCAGTGATGTGTCCTGGAATGGAGGTCTATCCTCTATAGTGAGGAGTCCTGGAATGGAGGTCTATCCTCTACAGTGATGTGTCCTGGAATGGAGGTCTATCCTCTTCAGTGAGGATTCCTGGAATGGAGGTCTATCCTCTTCAGTGATGTGTCCTGGAATGGAGGTCTATCCTCTTCAGTGATGTGTCCTGGAATGGAGGTCTATCCTCTTCAGTGATGTGTCCTGGAATGGAGGTCTATCCTCTACAGTGAGGAGTCCTGGAATGGAGGTCTATCCTCTATAGTGAGGAGTCCTGGAATGGAGGTCTATCCTCTACAGTGAGGAGTCCTGGAATGGAGGTCTATCCTCTTCAGTGATGTGTCCTGGAATGGAGGTCTATCCTCTTCAGTGATGTGTCCTGGAATGGAGGTCTATCCTTTTCAGTGATGTGTCCTGGAATGGAGGTCTATCTTCTTCAGTGATGAGTCCTGGAATGGAGGTCTATCTTCTTCAGTGATGAGTCCTGGAATGGAGGTCTATCCTCTATAGTGAGGAGTCCTGGAATGGAGGTCTATCCTCTATAGTGAGGAGTCCTGGAATGGAGGTCTATCCTCTACAGTGATGGGTCCTGGAATGGAGGTCTATCCTCTACAGTGATGAGTCCTGGAATGGAGGTCTATCCTCTATGGTGATGAGTCCTGGAATGGAGGTCTATCCTGCCATAGTGAGGAGTCCTGGAATAGAGGTCTATCCTCTATAGTGAGTAGTCCTGGAATGGAGGTCTATCCTCTACAGTGATGTGTCCTGGAATGGAGGTCTATCTTCTTCAGTGATGTGTCCTGGAATGGAGGTCTATCCTCTACAGTGATGTGTCCTGGAATGGAGGTCTATCCTCTTCGGTGATGAATCCTACAATGACGGTCTATCCTCTACAGTTCCGCGTTTGTCTTGGTAATACACTTGATTGCAATAATTGGTCTGGAGGCAACATCATGAAGATGCCTTCACAACAGAAGTCACACCAAGACTTTTCCAAATGCCAAGACTTTTTCTTCTTGGTGTTGCAGTGTGTTGAGGAGTACATGGTGCTTTGTGTGAACGCCTCCCTAACTCATTATCTTCCTGTTATTCTGCAGTTTTTGTCTTGTTTACACTTCTCCAGTCGCCTCTTTATGGAGACCCTCCCTGCCGAGTCAGCCAAGACATTTGCTAATGAGTTTTTCCAGCAGGTGATAGGGTGGTCAGGATGCAATACTGTAAAACGACCACTAGGTGTCTGCCGGAGGACATAGAAATGTGTCCAGCAGCTGTAGCCTACTGACAGCAGGGTCACACCCCTTCCAAAAGTATCCCCTTTTCAGGCTCGGTCAGACCCCCCTCACTCAGCAGGCAGGAGAGTCACAAGGTAAGCGTGCTGATATTTTAGGATCTTAAGATTTGTTTTGGGTTTTTTTCTACAAAAAGTTCTGCAACTTTTTAAAATTCTTGATTTTTTTTTTTAACTTTTATATTACAAGATTCTAATCTGTCCCATTTTTTAATGACTTGTATGTGATTCCGGTCCACATGATTCTGACTTATTTGTAGGAAATTTTTGCAAATTTTTTTCAATGTGATTTGTAAAATCAGATTTTTTTTCCTCTTGTTTTTGGCTCGGGGTTTGTGGGTGCAGCGAGGTGACTGGACTGTATATCTGTTACCTCTTGGAACGTAGATGTCTGTCTGGTAATGGTAACGCTATAGGGGGGCCTGGTGCCAGAAATATCCCACTTTAGGGTCCCCCGACGGCTCCTCACCATATTTGTGTGCGGCTCAGACCTTGCACGTTGTTACGCTGGTGCAGACCTCACAGCTGGGGTTGATATTCCTGGGCTACAGAGCTTGCATTCTATTTAATGCATTTACAATATATACATATATATATATATATATATTTAGCATGGTCTAGTCAGCAGATATCAAACTTCTGGGACTTGTAGTTCTGCAAATCCTTCCCTGTTATCCAGTGCATGCATGGTGTAAATCCCGAGCACAGCGCTGTCTTTACAGCAGAGATCCCTATGGGGCAAGCAGGCAGGTCCCGGGGCAGCTGCTGTGTTGTCTTACAGATTTAAGGGCCTTGCATGGGGGATTATTTTTAACAAGGGCCCCTCAGGGATCGTGCAGGCAGACAGGTGGTTATATATATTAGGGAAGGAGGAGGGGGGGGGGTTGCCTGCACTTCTGGTAGGAAATAATGTGTGGGCAGAAAAGTTTGGCTGCTCCTTGTGAGGAACCCGCAATTTTTGTCTGTTACTCTGGTCTCGGAGATAAGACTAATTTTTTTTTTTGTGAATGTCTCCACCTGACTTGTATTGGGACGTATCGCATGGCTACTCCTGCCCCCCCCCCCCCCTTCACCAATGGGTACCTATGTTTTTTTGGAGATGTTTCTACCCACAGTTGTACAGTAGTCTTATCTATAAGAGGTTCGTAGTCACTGTCTGGAATGCAACAAAAAACAGGGTTATCCAACAAATATATCGCTTTTAAGTGCTGCTACTCTGTGCTATTGTTGTAGGAGGGGGCTACTGTACCCTATCACATGACCCATGTCCTTGTTTTTTGGCTTCATCACCTGAAACCTCTTGCAATGTGCTCTGTTTCTTTTACACATTGCCACTATTTGCTTGATACTCTGGTAGCTATAAAAAATAGTTCCCAGTCTACTTCCTTCTCCCTCTGGCAGCCAAAATTATCATCCTATGTCAGTCCCTTTGGCAGTTGTTTATAAAGTCCCCACTAAGTACCTAGTCAGTCTCCTTCTTTCTCTAGTAGCTTTATATATAGTCCCCATTGAGTTTCCCAATAAGCCCTCTTTCCTTTAGCAGTTGTAAATACAGTCCCTAGTACATTCCTAGTAAGTCTTCTTCCCCCTCTGCAAGTTAGAATATAGTCCCCAGTAAGTACGCAGTCAGTCTACTTCCCCCCTCTAATAGTTGTAGTCCCCATTGAGTTTCCACATTGGTCTTCTTTCCCTGCTGGTTCTTGTAAATATAGCCCCAAGTAAGTTTACAGTCAGTCTCCTTTCTCTTCTGGCAGCTATAAATATAGTCCCCAGTAAGTTTCTCAGTCAGTCTCCTTCCCTTCCGGCATCTATAAATGTAGTCTTTACTAAGTTCCCAGTCAGCCTCCTTCTCCCTCGGACGACTGAATATATATACTGCCAAGTAAGTTCCCAGTCAGTCTCTCGCCTCTGATAGCTGTAAATATAGTCCTCAGTAAGTTTCTCAGTCAATCTCCTTCTCACTTTGATACTGTAAATATTCTTCCAGGTAAGTTCTGAGTCAGTCTCCTTCCCCCTCTTATAGCCGTATATATATAATTCCCAGTAAATTCCGCAATTGGTCTCTTCCCCGTCTGGTAGCTGTATATAGTATAGTATATATAGTTTTGTTATGATCGATTTTCGCTTTGCTGGAGGATCGAAGCTCAGAAGCCTGTATCACTCATTTAAGGCTTAGATACATCTGCTCAATAGACAGTAGCTAGTACATATCACAAGCTTAGATACACAGTGGGTTTGATGTGCCGATCCATGTCAATAGTTTTAGGACAGGTTCTATCCTGTTCCGTGAATTTGGATGACTCTCTTTATGTTATCCAAGTGCATTCTGCTATAAAATGCCCCCCACCCCCAGCTTGTACACTCGGCCATTTACATTAGGCCTTAGATACTCCCTTCATCATCATAATGTCCCTACACATGATTATATAACATACAGTTGTAGTAATCCCACATTTGCCCTTAGGTCTGGGCAGCCTACAGGTCTTCCCCTTGTGGGGACGGGGTGGTAAAATGATTGAAAGGCAATGCTGTCCTTGTCACTGTGCCATCTTGTGTGTTGTAAATTCATCCTCACCCCCCTCCCCGGGAGGTGAACCTGGGGGCATTACTTAAATAACTTGCTCCCCGCAGTGCCCTAAGCTAACTGATGTCTCCCTCTGGGACCAAACAGCGCAAATCCTGGGATTTAGAGAGGAAATAGGAGGTTCCCAGGAGTCCTGACAGTGTCATACACTATGTTTTATAGATAGGTTTCTAGGAGCCCTGACAGTATTCTACACTATGTTTTATAGATAAGTTCCTAGGAGCCCTGACAGTATTCTACACTATGTTTTATAGATAGGTTTCTAGGAGCCCTGACAGTATTCTACACTATGTTTTATAGATAGGTTCCTAGGAGCCCTGACAGTATTATACACTATGTTTTATAGATAGGTTCCTAGGAGCCCTGACAGTGTTATACACTATGTTTTATAGATACAGTCCTATGAAAAAGTTTGGGCACCCCTATTAATCTTAATCATTTTTAGTTCTAAATATTTTGGTGTTTGCAGCAGCCATTTCAGTTTGATATATCTAATAACTGATGGACACAGTAATATTTCAGGATTGAAATGAGGTTTATTGTACTAACAGAAAATGTGCAATATGCATTACACCAAAATTTGACCGGTGCAAAAGTATGGGCACCCTTATCATTTTATTGATTTGAATACTCCTAACTACTTTTTACTTTTTACAAAATTGGTTTTGTAACCTCACTGAGCTTTGAATTTCATAGCCAGGTGTATCCAATTATAAGAAAAGGTATTTAAGGTGGCCAATTGCAAGTTGATCTCCTATTTGAATCTCCTCTGAAGAGTGGCATCATGGGCTACTCAAAACAACTCTCAAATGATCTGAAAACAAAGATTGTTCAACATAGTTGTTCAGGGGAAGGATACAAAAAGTTGTCTCAGAGATTTAACCTGTCAGTTTCCACTGTGAGGAACATAGTAAGGAAATGGAAGACCACAGGGACAGTTCTTGTTAAGTCCAGAAGTGGCAGGCCAAGAAAAATATCAGAAAGACAGAGAAGAAGAATGGTGAGAACAGTCAAGGACAATCCACAGACCACCTCCAAAGAGCTGCAGCATCATCTTGCTGCAGATGGTGTCACTGAGCATCGGTCAACAATACAGCGCACTTTGCACAAATAGAAGCTGTATGGGAGAGTGATGAGAAAGAAGCCGTTTCTGCAAGCACGCCACAAACAGAGTCGCCTGAGGTATGCAGAAGCACATTTGGACAAGGCAGCTTCATTTTGGAAGAAGTTCTTGTGGACTGATGAAACAAAGATTGAGTTGTTTGGTCATACAAAAAGGCGTTATGCATGGCGTCCAAAAAAAACAGCATTACAAGAAAAACACTTGCTACCCACTGTAAAATTTGGTGGAGGTTCCATCATGCTTTGGGGCTGTGTGGCCAATGCCGGCATCGGGAATCTTGTTAAAGTTGAGGGTCGCATGGATTCCACTCAGTATCAGCAGATTCTTCAGAATAATGTTCAAGAATCAGTGACGAAGTTGAAGTTACGCCGGGGATGGATATTTCAGCAAGACAATGATCCAAAACACCGCTCCAAATTGACTCAGGAATTCATGCAGAGGAACAATTACAATGTTCTGGAATGGCCATCCCAGTCCCCAGACCTGAATATCATTGAACATCTGTGGGATGATCTGAAGCGGGCTGTCCATGCTCGGCGACCATCAAACTTAACTGAACTTGAATTGTTTTGTAAAGAGGAATGGTCCAAAATACCTTCATCCAGGATCCAGGAACTGATTAAAAGCTACAGGAAGCGACTAGAGGCTGTTATCTTTGCAAAAGGAGGATCTACTAAATATTAATGTCACTTTTCTGTTGAGGTGCCCATACTTTTGCACAGGTCAAATTTTGGTTTAATGCATATTGCACATTTTCTGTTAGTACAATAAACCTCATTTCAATCCTGAAATATTACTGTGTCCATCAGTTATTAGATATATCAAACTGAAATGGCTGCTGCAAACACCAAAATATTTAGAACAAAAAATGATTAAGATTAATAGGGGTGCCCAAACTTTTTCATAGGACTGTAGGTTCCTAGGAGCCCTGACAGTGTTCTACACTATGTTTTATAGATAGGTTCTTAGGAGCCCTGACAGTGTTCTACACTATGTTTTATAGATAGGTTCCTAGGAGCCCTGACAGTGTTCTACACTATGTTTTATAGATAGGTTCTTAGGAGCCCTGACTGTGTCATACACTATGTTTTATAGATAGGTTCCTAGGAGCCCTGACAGTGTTCTACACTATGTTTTATAGATAGGTTCTTAGGAGCCCTGACAGTGTCATACACTATGTATTATAGATAGGTTCCTAGGAGCCCTGACAGTGTTCTACACTATGTTTTATAGATAGGTTCTTAGGAGCCCTGACAGTGTCATACACTATGTATTATAGATAGGTTCCTAGGAGCCCTGACTGTGTCATACACTATGTTTTATAGCTAGGTTCCTAGGAGCCCTGACAGTGTCATACACTATGTATTATAGATAGGTTCCTAGGAGCCCTGACTGTGTCATACACTATGTTTTATAGATAGGTTCCTAGGAGTCCTGACAGTGTTCTACACTATATTTTAAGCCAAGAAATCTTGGACCTGAGACATCCGAGCCCAAAAGAAATCGAATCTTGAGAGGTTCAGCCATCTTTACTCCTCACCTTCATCTTTTTGTCATGTTGCTCTGAACATTCCTAAACAATCTTTCAGTTTTTCTGAGGCGTCTTCCATAAAGGCGGGTACTTGACTGTACACTTAGATTGGTTTCCAAGCAGGACATCACCCAGATTATCACGTTGCCTCTGCCAGCAGCTTCTTCCTTTAGTGCCCCTGGTGCCATCTCCTCGGGTACGTAATGCACATACACCCACCTGTCCACATGCTGTAAAACACCTCCTACTAATAAATGAACCATGAGCGGCCATGACCCTGTCGCTGGTTCACCAGTTCAACTTTCTTAGCCATTACATCCCCGGAATACCTCCCATGACACTCTGCCCCATTCTACCTATATTATCCTTCTACGTAGTCACTCAGATCCTTCCACTTGCCCATTTTTCCTGTTTCTAACACATCAACTTCAAGAACTGACTGATATATCCCACCACTGGGAGGCGCCATTGTCACCAAATAATCTTTACCACTCAGTGGCCTATTGTTATGGCTGATTGGTGTCCGGCCGGACAGATTGCCAGTAGAGGAATGTTTGTTCACCTGACAGGCAGCTCTTATGGTTTCTTTGTCCACCATCTAGACACAGGGGGCGCCGTCATTACACCCCTTGTCTCTACCTGGACCATTAGCATAAAGAAATTTGATGTCCCAAGACCCATTACATGTGGTGCCATTGCCGTCCAGCCAAGATCAGCTTCATCAGCAGCGGAGTCATGAATGAGAACCCTACACTGTACAGACTGGAGCCGTATCCGCTATCGCCTCTCATCTAGGATCTGATTGGGATCTCACTACGCTTGGGTTGGAATCTCGAGGCCTCGTAGTGAGAGAATCAGTCCTGCTTGTGCTGTGGCGCTACACACTGCCCCCTGCTGGTGGGATGATGTGGGGCCCATCACATACAGTGTGTTCTCTGCACAGTACCACTTCCCCGGCTCAGTACTGGGTGTAATACATGCGGTGTATAGTTCCCTGTGCACAGTACCACTTCTCCTGACCTGTATACTAGGTGTACTACATGCGGTGTGTAGTTCCCCGTGCACAGTACCACTTCTCCTGACCTGTATACTGGGTGTACTACATGCGGTGTGTAGTTCCCCGTGCACAGTACCACTTCTCCTGACCTGTATACTGGGTGTACTACATGCGGTGTGTAGTTCCCCGTGCACAGTACCACTTCTCCTGACCTGTATACTGGGTGTACTATATGCGGTATACAGTTCCCTGTGCACAGTACCACTTCTCCTGACCTGTATACTGGGTGTACTATATGCGGTATACAGTTCCCTGTGCACAGTACCACTTCTCCTGACCTGTATATTGGGTGTACTATATGCGGTATACAGTTCCCTGTGCACAGTACCACTTCTCCTGACCTGTATACTGGGTGTACTATATGCGGTATACAGTTCCCTGTGCACAGTACCACTTCTCCTGACCTGTATACTGGGTGTACTATATGCGGTATACAGTTCCCTGTGCACAGTACCACTTCTCCTGACCTGTGTACTGGGTGTACTATATGCGGTATACAGTTCCCTGTGCACAGTACCACTTCTCCTGACCTGTGTACTGGGTGTACTATATGCGGTATACAGTTCCCTGTGCACAGTACCACTTCTCCTGACCTGTATACTAGGTGTACTATATGCGGTATACGGTTCCCTGTGCACAGTACTTCTCCTGACCTGTATACTGGGTGTAGTACATGTTTTGGGTATTAGGGCTGTCAGTTTAGATAATGATCGCCCCCGTGGCTCTGGCGGCCCCGCTGAGTCAGGGTGTTGTCTGAAGCCAATTAACTGTTTGTGGGCAGCCGAGAAGACGCAGTTTGGAAGGTGACGGCTACGTCTCAGCTGATGACTTCAGGGGGTACTAAGAAGATTTACTAAGGACTCTCTCCAAGCCACACTCGGTGTGTATACAGGGGTGTACTTTATATACAGGGGGGTACTTAATATACAGGGGGTACTTAATATGGAGGCCGACCATGCACCATTTATAGGGCACCAGGGGAGAGAACCTGCACATGAATGTGACCCCAGGGGTGCTGGAATTGCCCAGGTCATATAGATGGGATGGGGGGGGGGGGACACTGGGCTTGTCACAGGTGCGGTGTAATAATGTAACATCTGAAAGGGGCCATATAAGCATGCCGCTATCTATATGATGTGTGCATGTACATTGTGTGTGGTATTGCGGTATTTAGTATGATTACTATGGCGCTGCATCATTCTTGTTATGTTATGTGTTATGCACGGTATAGTGATACTATTTATGTACATTACAGATGTATTCACTTGTGTTATGCTGTGTATGGCAGTATTATTTATGTGTTATACGACGGTAATCTCTATAAGGTGGCATTATTTATGCATTGTTGGGTGATATTATTTTTTACTACATAGTGGTATTATTTCTGCACTGTATAGTGGCATTTATGGGTTGTATGCTAATATCATTTTTCCTTTGATATTTTTTACTGTAAGGTATTTATGCACTATTGTGAATTTTTTTTAATGTACATTGATATTATTTCTGCACTGTATGGTTGTATTATTTATGCACTGTATGGTTGTATTATTTATATACTGTAAGGTGATGTTATTCATATATGAAAAAGTTCTATGCTTTATACACTATGTTTTGTGTTATTTATGCACTATGTGGATTTCTTTACTTTATGGTGATATGCACTGCAAGGTTGTATCATGTATGCACTATGCGGTGGTATTATTTAGGCCCTGTAAATCACAGTTTCTTTTCCTTTGTATAGCGCTGATAATTACTATTATACAGTATGGTGACATTTTCACACATCCCTTGTGGTATAAAGACACTCATCATATATATCATATACTGAAACTACCTTAACCCAGGCCATTATAATGATCTGTTAACTCAAAGATTCACAACATGCTTCTCCGCTAGGCCTGTGTCCTCCGCTAGGCCTGTGTGCTCCGCTAGGCCTGTGTCCTCCGCTAGGCCCGTGTCCTCCGCTAGACCCGTGTCCTCCGCTAGGCCCGTGTCCTCCGCTAGGCCCTTGTCCTCCGCTAGGCCCGTGTCCTCCGCTAGGCCCGTGTCCTCCGCTAGACCCGTGTCCTCCGCTAGGCCCGTGTCCTCCGCTAGGCCCGTGTCCTCCGCTAGGCCCGTGTCCTCCGCTAGGCCCGTGTCCTCCGCTAGACCCGTGTCCTCCGCTAGGCCCGTGTCCTCCGCTTGGCCCGTGTCCTCCGCTAGGCCTGTTTCCTCCGCTAGCCCTATCTTCTATTACACCTGTCCTCTGCCCTCATTGCTCCATCCTGAGATGTTACATTTCTCCATTTACACCTTTGTCCTGGGATAACCTCCAGAGTCCCATAACTCTCAGTCCCACCTCTAGGGTGACGACTCTCAGATTTACCTAACTGACCCCAATGTCGCCTCTCTCTGCTATCCAGAGTCCCAGCCCTATCAGCTGTATTCTACCTCTTCTTTTGGACATTGAGGAAACTGGATTTATCATCTTTCCCCATCTCTCTCAGCTCCACCAACCTATCAGTCGCAGTTAATGGTCACGCACTTCACCTCAGTCTCACAAGTCTGCTGCTGTAGCCCTTACCACCCCCTGCCCCCACTTTTGCATCAACAAAAATACCAATACCCGGCCTTACCCCCTTCCGTGTAGACTACTACAACATCCATCTCTGAGACATCATAATAATAATAATAATAATTAGAGATGAGCGAACACTAAAATGTTCGAGGTTCGAAATTCGATTCGAACAGCCGCTCACTGTTCGAGTGTTCGAATGGGTTTTCGAACCCCATTATAGTCTATGGGGAACATATACTCGTTAAGGGGGAAACCCAAATCCGTGTCTGGAGGGTCACCAAGTCCACTATGACACCCCAGGAAATGATACCAACACCCTGGAATGACACTGGGACAGCAGGGGAAGCATGTCTGGGGGCATAAAAGTCACTTTATTTCATGGAAATCCCTGTCAGTTTGCGATTTTCGCAAGCTAACTTTTCCCCATAGAAATGCATTGGCCAGTGCTGATTGGCCAGAGTACGGAACTCGACCAATCAGCGCTGGCTCTGCTGGAGGAGGCGGAGTCTAAGATCGCTCCACACCAGTCTCCATTCAGGTCCAACCTTAGACTCCGCCTCCTCCGGCAGAGCCAGCGCTGATTGGCCGAAGGCTGGCCAATGCATTCCTATGCGAATGCAGAGACTTAGCAGTGCTGAGCCAGTTCTGCTCAACTACACCTCTGATGCACACTCGGCACTGCTACATCAGATGTAGCAATCTGATGTAGCAGAGCCGAGGGTGCACTAGAACCACTGTGCAAAATCAGTTCACGCTAATAGAATGCATTGGCCAGCGCTGATTGGCCAGAGTACGGAACTCGACCAATCAGCGCTGGCTCTGCTGGAGGAGGCGGAGTCTAAGATCGCTCCAAACCAGTCTCCATTCTGGTCCGACCTTAGACTCCGCCTCCTCCAGCAGAGCCAGCGCTGATTGGCCGAATTCCGTACTCTGGCCAATCAGTGCTGGCCAATGCATTCTATTGGCGTGATGAAGCAGTGCTGAATGTGTGTGTTTAGCTCAACTACATCGGTGGAGTAGTTGAGCTAAGCACACAGATTCAGCTCTGCTTCAATCAGCGCTGGCCAATGCATTCTATTAGCTTGATGAAGCAGAGTGTGCACAAGGGTTCAAGCGCACCCTCGGCTCTGATGTAGCAGAGCCGAGGCTGCACAAGGGTTCAAGCGCACCCTCGGCTCTGATGTAGCAGAGCCGAGGGTGCACTTGAACCCTTGTGCACCCTCGGCTCTGCTACATCAGAGCCGAGGGTGCGCTTGAACCCTTGTGCAGCCTCGGCTCTGCTACATCAGAGCCGAGGGTGCTCTTGAACCCTTGTGCACACTCTGCTTCATCAAGCTAATAGAATGCATTGGCCAGCACTGATTGGCCAGAGTACGGAATTCGGCCAATCAGCGCTGGCCAATGCATCCCTATGGGAAAAAGTTTATCTCACAAAAATTGAAGCAGAATTGAATTGCTGATTGAAGCAGAGCTGAATCTGTGTGCTTAGCTCAACTACTCCACCAGTGTAGTTGAGCTAAACACACACATTCAGCACTGCTTCATCACGCCAATAGAATGCATTGGCCAGCACTGATTGGCCAGAGTACGGAATTCGGCCAATCAGCGCTGGCTCTGCTGGAGGAGGCGGAGTCTAAGGTCGGACCAGAATGGAGACTGGTGTGGAGCGATCTTAGACTCCGTCTCCTCCAGCAGAGCCAGCACTGATTGGCCAGAGTACGGAATTCGGCCAATCAGCGCTGGCCAATGCATCCCTATGGGAAAAAGTTTATCTCACAAAAATCACAATTACACACCCGATAGAGCCCCAAAAAGTTATTTTTAATAACATTCCCCCCTAAATAAAGGTTATCCCTAGCTATCCCTGCCTGTACAGCTATCCCTGTCTCATAGTCACAAAGTTCACATTCTCATATGACCCGGATTTGAAATCCACTATTCGTCTAAAATGGAGGTCACCTGATTTCGGCAGCCAATGACTTTTTCCAATTTTTTTCAATGCCCCCGGTGTCGTAGTTCCTGTCCCACCTCCCCTGCGCTGTTATTGGTGCAAAAAAGGCGCCAGGGAAGGTGGGAGGGGAATCGAATTTTGGCGCACTTTACCACGCGGTGTTCGATTCGATTCGAACATGGCGAACACCCTGATATCCGATCGAACATGTGTTCGATAGAACACTGTTCGCTCATCTCTAATAATAATAATAATAATAATAATAATAATATATTTTATTTATATAGCGCCAACATATTCTGCAGCGCTGTATAATTTGTAGGGACTGGGACTGAGGGCCCTGCTCACAAGAGCTTACAATCTATGAGGTAGAGGGGTGACACAAGAGGTAGCAGGGGCGGCATTGCTTATACAGGGGGTCAGACACTTTTGTAATAGAGGTGACTGTCATTACACAAACATAAAACTGTATGAGCCGTCACCAGTCGTGTCCTGTAACATGTGGATGGAGCTTGGACAGATAAAGTTATCCTGAGATGACATCATATCATGTGGGGAAATGTGGGAGCGGGGACAGAGGAGGGTTAAGGGTGTACGTTAGAAATTGTGATAGGCCTGTCTGATAAGATGCGTCTTTAGTTTGCATTTGAAACTGTAGAAATTGGGAGTTAATCTGATTGTCCGGGGTAGAGCATTCCAGAGAAGTGGTGCAGCTCGGGAGAAGTCTTGTATACGAGCGGGGGAGGTTGTGATAATAGAGGATGTAAGTGTTAGGTCATTGAGTGAGCGGAGAACACGGGTTGGGCGGTAGACAGAGATGAGGGAGGAAATGTATGGAGGTGCGGCATTATGGAGAGCCTTGTGGATGAGAGTAATAACTTTATATTTTATTCTATAATGAATAGGCAGCCAATGTAGCGACCGGCACAGGCCGGAGGCATCGCTGTAGTGACTGGCACAGGCCGGAGGCCTCGCTGTAGTGACTGGCACAGGCCGGAGGCATCGCTGTAGTGACTGGCACAGGCCGGAGGCATCGCTGTAGTGACTGGCACAGGCCAAAGGCATCGCTGTAGTGACTGGCACAGGCCGGAGGCATCGCTGTAGTGACTGGCACAGGCCGGAGGCCTCGCTGTAGTGACTGGCACAGGCCGGAGGCCTCGCTGTAGTGACTGGCACAGGCCGGAGGCATCGCTGTAGTGACTGGCACAGGCCGGAGGCCTCGCTGTAGTGACTGGCACAGGCCGGAGGCATCGCTGTAGCGTCTAGACATTCTCAGCGTCTTCACATTGAATACTTTGTGCTAATCTGAGCCATTCCTAACTCTGCCGCTTGGTGCCCAGTCTTTGGTTATTTTACCCTTGCCCTTGTTCTCCTTTGACTTTACCCAATTTCTTCATAACACAAATTCTATTCAAAATGTTATCATATTAGACCGTCCGACCTGCCCCTTCTACATCTTCTGATACCTCCCAGCAGGTCCATCTCTTGTCCTCTCCTTACATACATCTCTGACCTTCCAATACCTCTTTACTAAAGATGGCTGAACCTCACGAGATTCGGTTCAATGAATATTCATGAGTTTTGGCATTGTAGTTCGGCACGACCTGGAAGTGCTTTTCAAGCCATAGGGTATAATAGGTAGAGGCCCAGGGCAGGTGAGTATAATAACAAGAAGTTACACTCACTTTGCTTCACCCTTCCTGGGCCTGCGGTGGCCGGTGGATCCTGAGCTTCCTCTCCAGACCTCTTCCATCCTCTGACTGATATCACATGCCCCGTAGTCACCGCTGAGACCTGCTTGCCCAGGGAAGGTGAGGCTAAAGTGAGTATAACTTTGTTATTTTTACTCACCTCCCCTGGGCCTCCACTTATTATACTCCAGAGTAACATAGTGTTTCATTCACTATATATCCCCTCCATAGATCTCTGACCTAATGTACTGATATTTCCTTGCGTATAATCTCCAGTCCACAACCTCTCCATACGCCTGCAATCTCCTGATCCCTCCGCACAAGTTAGCAGGCACGATGCCATTGCTTACTGCGTATAGTGAGTGGGGTTTGCTAGTTCATGTCCTTTATAATGTGTGTGACCGTGCGATAAGACTTGGCAATGTTTTATGTGACAACCATGTTAAAGCATATAAAGTCTTAAAGGGATCTGCTCCAGTAAGTGGTTTATTACGTACCAAACACATTTTTCTTTTGTTTTTCCATAGAAGGGGCTGAAAAGCCGCCACCACCTCCACCACCATGTCTTACCAAAAGGAGTTGGAGAAGTATCGGGACATAGATGAAGATGAGATCATGCGGGGAATGTCGGCAGAGGAGTTGGCTCAACTGGACTTAGAGCTTCAAGAGATGGACCCTGAGGTACCGATACTAGAACCAGGAGTCTAATCCTTGTCTGGAGTTCATGAACCTGGAAGTCCTTCATATTTCTAAAAACAGCTCTGCAGAGCACTGGGGTCTCTTCTGTCAACTCCCGTAATGGACTCTTACCGATAATCCATTTGTTTATATAGTAGACAGTATTGTAGTAGTTATATTCTTGTACATAGGAGCAGTATTATAGTAGTTATATTCTTGTACATAGGAGGTAGTATTATAGTAGTTATATTCTTGTACATAGGAGTAGTATTATAGTAGTTATATTCTTGTACATAGGAGCAGTATTATAGTAGTTATATTCTTGTACATACGAGGTAGTATTATAGTAGTTATATTCTTGTACATAGGAGTAGTATTATAGTAGTTATATTCTTGTACATAGGAGTAGTATTATAGTAGTTATATTCTTGTACATAGGAGGTAGTATTATAGTAATTATATTCTTGTACATAGGAGGTAGTATTATAGTAGTTATATTCTTGTACATAGGAGGTAGTATTATAGTAGTTATATTCTTGTACATAGGAGCAGTATTATAGTAGTTATATTCTTGTACATACGAGGTAGTATTATAGTAGTTATATTCTTGTACATAGGAGCAGTATTATAGTAGTTATATTCTTGTACATAGGAGCAGTATTATAGTAGTTATATTCTTGTACATAGGAGTAGTATTATAGTAGTTATATTCTTGTACATAGGAGTAGTATTATAGTAGTTATATTCTTGTACATAGGAGCAGTATTATAGTAGTTATATTCTTGTACGTAGCAGTACTATTATAGTAGTTATATTCTTGTACATAGGAGGTAGTATTATAGTAGTTATATTCTTGTACGTAGCAGTACTATTATAGTAGTTATATTCTTGTACATAGGAGTAGTAGTATAGTAGTTATATTCTTGTACATAGGAGTAGTATTATAGTAGTTATATTCTTGTACATGGGAGTAGTATTATAGTAGTTATATTATTGTACATGGGAGTAGTATTATAGTAGTTATATTCTTGTACATAGGAGTAGTATTATAGTAGTTATATTCTTGTACATAGGAGTAGTATTATAGTAGTTATATTCTTGTACATAGGAGCAGTATTATAGTAGTTATATTCTTGTACATAGGAGTAGTATTATAGTAGTTATATTCTTGTACATAGGAGTAGTATTATAGTAGTTATATTCTTGTACATGGGAGTAGTATTATAGTAGTTATATTCTTGTACATAGGAGTAGTATTATAGTAGTTATATTCTTGTACATAGGAGTAGTATTATAGTAGTTATATTCTTGTACATAGGAGCAGTATTATAGTAGCTATATTCTTGTACATAGGAGGTAGTATTATAGTAGTTATATTCTTGTACATAGGAGGTAGTATTACAGTAGTTATATTCTTGTACATAGGAGTAGTATTATAGTAGTTATATTCTTGTACATAGGAGTAGTATTATAGTAGTTATATTCTTGTACATAGGAGTAGTATTATAGTAGTTATATTCTTGTACATAGGAGGTAGTATTATAGTAGTTATATTCTTGTACATAGGAGGTAGTATTACAGTAGTTATATTCTTGTACATAGGAGTAGTATTATAGTAGTTATATTCTTGTACATAGGAGCAGTATTATAGTAGTTATATTCTTGTACATAGGAGCAGTATTATAGTAGTTATATTCTTGTACATAGGAGTAGTATTATAGTAGTTATATTCTTGTACATAGGAGTAGTATTATAGTAGTTATATTCTTGTACATAGGAGTAGTATTATAGTAGTTATATTCTTGTACATAGGAGCAGTATTATAGTAGTTATATTCTTGTACATAGGAGCAGTATTATAGTAGTTATATTCTTGTACATAGGAGTAGTATTATAGTAGTTATATTCTTGTACATAGGAGGTAGTATTATAGTAGTTATATTCTTGTACATAGGAGGTAGTATTACAGTAGTTATATTCTTGTACATAGGAGTAGTATTATAGTAGTTATATTCTTGTACATAGGAGTAGTATTATAGTAGTTATATTCTTGTACATAGGAGATAGTATTATAGTAGTTATATTCTTGTACATAGGGGGCAGTATTTTGTTAATTTAGGACTCATGTTAATATTAGTGATGCATGGACTTGCCCTTTAGATTACTACTATATTGGGCACTTATCAGTAAGCTCAGATTTTGTCATAGATGTAACAATTTCATATATTCCTTTCCATGATACCACAGAACATTCTCCTCCCTGCCGGGTTACGCCAAAAAAACCAAACCACGAAGAACCCCACAGGTCCTCTAGACAGAGATGCCCTCTTACATCATCTGGAGAAGGAGGCTCTGGATGTGAAGGAGCGAGAAGACCTTGTCCCATTTACCGGGGAGAAGAAGGGTATGTTATATCTTTACCAAGGGCAGCCTGCTATGTTCTACTATATTCCCGGGCTTGCCCACAATCCGTCCTTTTCATTAACATTGTCCATCCTAGTATCTACAGAGAGTGTAACTTCTGCTCGGCCCCTTCATTCCCCCCACCCCTGCAGGGTTGGACAGGGACAGGCATAGACAGGTGCAGGCTATATTCGCTCTGCTGAATCCACTGACTCCCTTCTCCACTTTAGTGAAATGACTTATACAATGTATACACATATAAGATAAGTGTACTTGTATTCATGTATTGGCATAGCCATATTGTCTCCAGTCATAGCCAGGAATACACATCACACTATGCTGTGTCTCTTCTCCTATTTAGGCTGAGTGGGGTTCTGCTTTAAGGAGGATCCAACCAACTGTACCTACAGCTTTGGATGTGACTAGAGTGTGACTATTCAGGTTATC
Source organism: Leptodactylus fuscus (assembly GCF_031893055.1). Taxonomy (NCBI): domain Eukaryota; kingdom Metazoa; phylum Chordata; class Amphibia; order Anura; family Leptodactylidae; genus Leptodactylus; species Leptodactylus fuscus. Next base: position 149,028,642 of record NC_134271.1, read on the forward strand.
AATCCTCATTTATAATTTCTTCTCACAACAGGAAAACCCTTTATCCCAAAGCAAGCTAAGAGGGAGATCCCTAAAGAGGAGCAGATCACCCTAGAGCCGGAACTGGAGGAGGCCTTAGCCAACGCCACTGACGCCGAGATGTGCGACATTGCAGGTAGGAGCCACGTGGATGACCTATGGAGCTCTAACCTAATCATCCCTGGGTGCCATTTACCAAAACCATGACCGTGGGGCCAGGGTCTATTGGGCTGGCCCCATGTTCACAGCCATATCATCAGCTGATTCTGGTGCAATTGGAATTTTTTCTCTAGCCCCCACCATTCCCGAGCAATCAGTTCAACATCCAGTATCGTAATTAGGCTCTCTACTGTCAGGTGGGGCGTCTTGGGATGGAGCAGACAGTGTGGGACCGCCCACCTAACAATAGAGTATTGGGTGATGAAACTAATGGAAATGATTGCTTGGGAACCGTGGGGCTAGAGAAAAAATTTCAACTGCTCTGGAATCAGTGGAGCGCCACCTATTGAAGAAAGTAAAAAGTTGAAGGTGGTGGTGGAGGTGGTAAAAGGAAAAGCGTATTCTAAGTCCATCGTATAAGGGAAGAAGTAGAGATGAGTGAACTGGTTCAGATCGATCTAGGTTCAACCCGAATTTTCCAAAATTTATTTTTTTGCCCAAATGCAAAACTTTGGTGCCAAATGGAAGTGAAATTATTATACTTGGGGTCGCTTCAAACCCCAGAAAATATCAAGTGGAGGGCAGGGGAGGTTTAAAAAGTCACCTCTTCTGCCGGCGTCTGGTGCTCTCTCTGGGGCCTCTTCCGGCCTCCTGAGTGATGTCATGTTCTTCGGGCCACGACCCATGTGACTGCTAAGGACCAATCACAGGCCTGAGTAATGATCCTGGGCACATGATGTCACACAGGAGGCTGGAAGGGGACACAGCCGGATTACTGGACACCGTAGGGATGCCCAGAAAAGGTAAGTGAATACATTTTTGTTATATTTTACACCTCCCATGGGTCTCCATCTATTATACGCTGGGGTCTGAAGAGATCCCAGTGTATAATAATTTGTATTCCGGTTTTGTCCAAACAAGTTTGGACTGAAATGAACCGAAGGGTTGACTCATCTGAACCCAAAACGAAACAAAACTTCAGAAGTTTGCCCATCTCTTCCTTTTATGAAGAGTGAGGGGGCAGAAGAGTGAGGGGGCAGAAGACTGAGGAGGCAGAAGAGTGAGGGGGCAGAAGAGTGAGGGGGCAGAAGAATGAGGGGGCAGAAGAGTGAGGAGGCAGAAGAGTGAGGGGGCAGAAGACTGAGGAGGCAGAAGAGTGAGGAGGCAGAAGAGTGAGGGGGCAGAAGACTGAGGAGGCAGAAGAGTGAGGGGGCAGAAGAGTGAGGGGGCAGAAGAATGAGGGGGCAGAAGAGTGAGGAGGCAGAAGAGTGAGGAGGCAGAAGAGTGAGGGGGCAGAAGAGTGAGGGGGCAGAAGAATGAGGGGGCAGAAGAGTGAGGAGGCAGAAGAGTGAGGGGGCAGAAGACTGAGGAGGCAGAAGAGTGAGGGGGCAGAAGAGTGAGGGGGCAGAAGAGTGAGGGGGCAGAAGACTGAGGAGGCAGAAGAGTGAGGAGGCAGAAGAGTGAGGGGGCAGAAGACTGAGGAGGCAGAAGAGTGAGGGGGCAGAAGAGTGAGGGGGCAGAAGAATGAGGGGGCAGAAGAGTGAGGAGGCAGAAGAGTGAGGGGGCAGAAGACTGAGGAGGCAGAAGAGTGAGGGGGCAGAAGAGTGAGGGGGCAGAAGAGTGAGGGGGCAGAAGACTGAGGAGGCAGAAGAGTGAGGGGGCAGAAGAGTGAGGGGGCAGAAGAGTGAGGGGGCAGAAGAGTGAGGGGGCAGAAAAGTGAGGGGGCAGAAGACTGAGGAGGCAGAAGAATGAGGAGGCAGAAGAGTGAGGGGGCGGAAGAGTGAGGGGGCGGAAGAGTGAGGGGGCAGAAGACTGAGGAGGCAGAAGAGTGAGGGGGCGGAAGAGTGAGGGGGCAGAAGACTGAGGGGGCAGAAGACTGAGGGGGCAGAAGAGTGAGGGGGCAGAAGAGTGAGGGGGCAGAAGACTGAGGAGGCAGAAGAGTGAGGGGGCAGAAGACTGAGGAGGCAGAAGAGTGAGGGAGCAGAAGAGTGAGGGGGCGTAAGAGCGCGGGGACATGTCACACTCATCCTACGGGCACTTGCGGTGGGATGAGTACAAGATATTAATGTAGCTGGCGAGGTCCGCGGTGATTCAGGAGGTTATACTCCAGGTTATGATCTAGTTCTTCAGACTCGAGTGTCAGAAGCTCAGATGTGACCTCGCTGAGGAGCTATGCCCGTCTCCTGGAGACCTCACGATGAAACACCTCCAGAGACAGTGACGTGAACCCTAACTGAGAGGCACACTGGTATTACTCATGTAAACCAAGCTTTAGAAAAGCAAACTGTTTAGGTATTCGCCGATATAGTAGAGCTAGTTGGTAACTTGGCTCCCTTCAGCATGATAATACAATGTACTTTCTGTCGTATTACATAGGACTACAGTTAATAGGGGTTGTCCGCGAATTGGACAAAACATGGAGGAGGCCTGGGGAGGTGTGACATAAAAAGAAAAGTGCTCCCTTGTCCACATCCTTCCTCTTTTCTGCCGCTGCTGTCCAGTCTGTCTTGTGCTGTATCCTCGCCTCCTCAGTGGCCTCAGCAGTGGCTGGAAAGTGAGTGATGTCACCGATCCCTCTCCAGCGACCACTGAGTCCACTGATTGGAGGAGGATGGGGGAGTCATGTGAGGAGCCGGACTTCCGACAACAAGGGCACGGCACAAGACCGAACCAACAGCGGTGGTGGACAACAGAGCGCTGGTGACAGGTGAGTATTTTCATTTTGGTTTTTGTAAACCCCCCCCTGGCTTCCTCCGTGGCATTTCCAATTCCTGGACAACCCCTTTAAAGGGAACCCATCATGTGAACCCAGTCTTACAGATACATAGGTTAGGGTCACCTGAAAGAAATTGTGTTTTACACTTGTCAATCATTTTCGCCTTTGCTGAGAAACACAACACAGCAAGGACGCTGGCATTGCTCCAAAGACTTAATATGCATATTGACAAAAAGAGTGATATCTTGCTAATGGAGACAGAGGGGGAAACACTTTTTGATTTAGGTAACACTAACCTATCTATCTGCAGGACTGGGATTATATACTGGGATCAGGTGACACTAACCTATCTATCTGCAGGGCTGGGGCGATATGCTGGTTCTGGTGACACTAACCTATCTATCTGCAGGGCTGGGGTGATATGCTGGGTCTGGTGACAGTAACCTATCTATCTGCAGGACTGGGGTGATATGCTGGTTCTGGTGACACTAACCTATCTATCTGCAGGGCTGGGGTGATATGCTTGTTCTGGTGACAGTAACCTATCTATCTGCAGGGCTGGGGTGATAAGCTGGTTCTGGTGACACTAACCTATCTATCTGCAGGGCTGGGGTGATAAGCTGGTTCTGGTGACACTAACCTATCTATCTGCAGGGCTGGGGTGATATGCTGGGTCTGGTGACAGTAACCTATCTATCGGCAGGGCTGGGGTGATATGCTGGGTCTGGTGACAGTAACCTATCTATCTGCAGGGCTGGGGTGATATGCTGGGTCTGGTGACAGTAACCTATCTATCTGCAGGACTGGGGTGATATGCTGGTTCTGGTGACACTAACCTATCTATCTGCAGGGCTGGGGTGATATGCTTGTTCTGGTGACAGTAACATATCTATCTGCAGGGCTGGGGTGATATGCTTGTTCTGGTGACAGTAACCTATCTATCTGCAGGGCTGGGGTGATATGCTTGTTCTGGTGACAGTAACCTATCTATCTGCAGGGCTGGGGTGATATGCTTGTTCTGGTGACAGTAACCTATCTATCTGCAGGGCTGGGGTGATAAGCTGGTTCTGGTGACACTAACCTATCTATCTGCAGGGCTGGGGTGATATGCTGGTTCTGGTGACACTAACCTATCTATCTGCAGGACTGGGATTATATACTGGTTCTGGTGACACTAACCTATCTATCTGCAGGGCTGGGGTGATATGCTGGTTCTGGTGACAGTAACCTATCTATCTGCAGGGCTGGGGTGATATGCTTGTTCTGGTGACAGTAACCTATCTATCTGCAGGGCTGGGGTGATAAGCTGGTTCTGGTGACACTAACCTATCTATCTGCAGGGCTGGGGAGATATGCTGGTTCTGGTGACACTAACCTATCTATCTGCAGGGCTGGGGTGATATGCTGGTTCTGGTGACAGTAACCTATCTATCTGCAGGGCTGGGGTGATATGCTGGTTCTGGTGACAGTAACCTATCTATCTGCAGGGCTGGGGTGATATGCTGGTTCTGGTGACACTAACCTATCTATCTGCAGGGCTGGGGTGATATGCTGGTTCTGGTGACACTAACCTATCTATCTGCAGTGCTGGGGTGATATGTTGGTTCTGGTGACAGTAACCTATCTATCTGCAGGGCTGGGGTGATATGCTGGTTCTGGTGACACTAACCTATCTATCTGCAGGGCTGGGGTGATATGCTGGTTCTGGTGACACTAACCTATCTATCTGCAGGGCTGGGGTGATATGCTGGGTCTGGTGACAGTAACCTATCTATCTGCAGGGCTGGGGTGATATGCTGGTTCTGGTGACAGTAACCTATCTATCTGCAGGGCTGGGGTGATATGCTGGGTCTGGTGACAGTAACCTATCTATCTGCAGGGCTGGGGTGATAAGCTGGTTCAGGTGACACTAACCTATCTATCTGCAGGGCTGGGGTGATATGCTGGTTCTGGTGACACTAACCTATCTATCTGCAGGGCTGGGGTGATATGCTGGGTCTGGTGACAGTAACCTATCTATCTGCAGGACTGGGGTGATATGCTGGTTCTGGTGACACTAACCTATCTATCTGCAGGGCTGGGGTGATATGCTTGTTCTGGTGACAGTAACCTATCTATCTGCAGGGCTGGGGTGATAAGCTGGTTCTGGTGACACTAACCTATCTATCTGCAGGGCTGGGGTGATAAGCTGGTTCTGGTGACACTAACCTATCTATCTGCAGGGCTGGGGTGATATGCTGGGTCTGGTGACAGTAACCTATCTATCTGCAGGGCTGGGGTGATATGCTGGTTCTGGTGACAGTAACCTATCTATCTGCAGGGCTGGGGTGATAAGCTGGTTCAGGTGACACTAACCTATCTATCTGCAGGGCTGGGGTGATATGCTGGTTCTGGTGACACTAACCTATCTATCTGCAGGGCTGGGGTGATATGCTGGTTCTGGTGACACTAACCTATCTGCAGGGCTGGGGTGATATGCTGGTTCTGGTGACAGTAACCTATCTATCTGCAGGGCTGGGGTGATATGCTGGGTCTGGTGACAGTAACCTATCTATCTGCAGGGCTGGGGTGATATGCTGGTTCTGGTGACAGTAACCTATCTATCTGCAGGGCTGGGGTGATAAGCTGGTTCAGGTGACACTAACCTATCTATCTGCAGGGCTGGGGTGATATGCTGGTTCTGGTGACACTAACCTATCTATCTGCAGGGCTGGGGTGATATGCTGGGTCTGGTGACAGTAACCTATCTATCTGCAGGACTGGGGTGATATGCTGGTTCTGGTGACACTAACCTATCTATCTGCAGGGCTGGGGTGATATGCTTGTTCTGGTGACAGTAACCTATCTATCTGCAGGGCTGGGGTGATAAGCTGGTTCTGGTGACACTAACCTATCTATCTGCAGGGCTGGGGTGATAAGCTGGTTCTGGTGACACTAACCTATCTATCTGCAGGGCTGGGGTGATATGCTGGGTCTGGTGACAGTAACCTATCTATCTGCAGGGCTGGGGTGATATGCTGGTTCTGGTGACAGTAACCTATCTATCTGCAGGGCTGGGGTGATAAGCTGGTTCAGGTGACACTAACCTATCTATCTGCAGGGCTGGGGTGATATGCTGGTTCTGGTGACACTAACCTATCTATCTGCAGGGCTGGGGTGATATGCTGGTTCTGGTGACACTAACCTATCTGCAGGGCTGGGGTGATATGCTGGTTCTGGTGACACTAACCTATCTATCTGCAGGGCTGGGGTGATATGCTGGTTCTGGTGACACTAACCTATCTATCTGCAGGGCTGGGGTGATATACTGGTTCTGGTGACACTAACCTATCTATCTGCAGGGCTGGGGTGATATGCTGGTTCTGGTGACAGTAACCTATCTATCTGCAGGGCTGGGGTGATATGCTGGTTCTGGTGACACTAACCTATCTATCTGCAGGGCTGGGGTGATATGCTGGTTCTGGTGACACTAACCTATCTATCTGCAGGGCTGGGGTCATATTCTGGTTCTGGTGACACTAACCTATCTATCTGCAGGGCTGGGGTGATATGCTGGTTCTGGTGACACTAACCTATCTATCTGCAGGGCTGGGGTGATATACTGGGATCAGGTGACACTAACCTATCTATCTGCAGGGCTGGGGTGATATGCTGGTTCTGGTGACACTAACCTATCTATCTGCAGGGCTGGGGTGATATGCTGGTTCTGGTGACACTAACCTATCTATCTGCAGGGCTGGGGTCATATTCTGGTTCTGGTGACACTAACCTATCTATCTGCAGGGCTGGGGTCATATTCTGGTTCTGGTGACACTAACCTATCTATCTGCAGGGCTGGGGTGATATGCTGGTTCTGGTGACACTAACATATCTATCTGCAGGGCTGGGGTGATATGCTGGTTCTGGTGACACTAACCTATCTATCTGCAGGGCTGGGGTGATATGCTGGTTCTGGTGACACTAACCTATCTATCTGCAGGGCTGGGGTGATATGCTGGTTCTGGTGACACTAACCTATCTATCTGCAGGGCTGAGGACATATTCTGGTTCTGGTGACACTAACCTATCTATCTGCAGGGCTGGGGTGATATGCTGGTTCTGGTGACACTAACCTATCTATCTGCAGGGCTGGGGTGATATACTGGGATCAGGTGACACTAACCTATCTATCTGCAGGGCTGGGGTGATATGCTGGTTCTGGTGACACTAACCTATCTATCTGCAGGGCTGGGGTGATATGCTGGTTCTGGTGACACTAACCTATCTATCTGCAGGGCTGGGGTCATATTCTGGTTCTGGTGACACTAACCTATCTATCTGCAGGGCTGGGGTCATATTCTGGTTCTGGTGACACTAACCTATCTATCTGCAGGGCTGGGGTGATATGCTGGTTCTGGTGACACTAACATATCTATCTGCAGGGCTGGGGTGATATGCTGGTTCTGGTGACACTAACATATCTATCTGCAGGGCTGGGGTGATATGCTGGTTCTGGTGACACTAACCTATCTATCTGCAGGGCTGGGGTGATATGCTGGTTCTGGTGACAGTAACCTATCTATCTGCAGGGCTGGGGTGATATGCTGGTTCTGGTGACTATAACCTATCTATCGGCAGGGCTGGGGTGATATGCTGGTCCTGGTGACACTAACCTATCTATCTGCAGGGCTAGGGTGATATGCTGGTTCTGGTGACACTAACCTATCTATCTGCAGGGCTGGGGCGATATGCTAGTTCTGGTGATACTAACCTATCTATCTGCAGGGCTGGGGCGATATGCTAGTTCTGGTGATACTAACCTATCTATCTGGATCGCTATGCTGAGCACAGGAAATTGCTTTCTTCTCACCTTTGTACAATTCCCATCATCCACCCCATGATCTTTAGGAGTTCCGTTCCGCCCATCCAGTCCTTATGTGCTCCTGATCGTACACTTTCTTCTGCACCAGTAGCTGAGCCCGCACCATTTCTCTCCAGTCAGCAGAACTCCGAGGATTTGGATCCGTGTCAAGTGTTATATTTAGTTTGGGAGGGTGTGAGGCTGAGGGGGTATCTTCTTACGCTGTGTGCTGAGGGTGAGGACATGGTATATTAATCATTTTTTTGTCACAACCAAGCTTTGGTGCCACCAAGAGGGATGATGTGACCCTCCAGTAATTCCTTTGAGAAACATGAGTTACCAAAAAAGTAGCTACTTCTGTATCAGGGCTCAGGTCAGATTTAGATTTTTCATATTACACTCATTGAGAAAAAATATAACGCACCCACCCAAAACTTGTCCTGCGGTTGTATCTCAAGCAGATAGGGAAATGATCAAACACTGGGTCTTGCCACAAGAGGGCATAAAAATGATTCCTCCATTACTCTATAAAAAAGGCTCTCAAAAGCTACTTTTGGGTAGTGTACTTCTTGGTGAGAGATCACTGACTACCAGACATGTCTCCATGACTCATTTGAAGATATTTTGCCCAGTTGACCCTGGAGTATAATAATAACACCAATTGTTGGGGTATGCGGGCCTGGGCCTGCTCAGCCCCGTTTCTGCTCCCTCTTCTGCGTCCTATAGCAGAAGGGAAAGCGGGGGGGGGGGGGGGGGGTAGGTAAATAGGCTGCTACCTGATGGGGATAATTCAGCAGGTAGCGGCCTACCTTGTGGTACCTTGATGGATCCCCACGCTGCTGCCGCTTCCTCTTCCTAGCCCGACAGCGCATAAGATGTCTACGTCTCAGTGCAGGAGGCATGATGACGTCTGATCGTCGCCACCTGCACTGAGACGCAGAGGTCTAAGCTAGCCCAGGACAGTTCCGCTCAGTTTTGTTTCCAGAGCGGCCTGTGTTGGGCTAGTTTAGAAAAAAAAAAAAGTAAAAAAATAAAATGGTGAAATTGCCGCCTCGTCTGAAAGTGCTGCCTGAGGCAGCCGCCTCACTTCGCCTCATTAGAAGTGCAAGTCTTGGTCTAGTTGGAATACGGAGCCCTTGTAATGAGACATGCTGCCCCCTACTGATGTGATGATTGGGAAGCCATCACATAAGACATTCGGTCACCCATAGCAGTGATTCAAGAACACTAACAGCTCCTTGATATGTACAGGACATCCTGTGGCCACATGTGATGTCTTTCTCAGAAGGATAATGCTTCCCCACACACAACAAAGCTTTCCCAGGAATGTATCCACCAGATTACAATATTTCTTGTTCCTTCCTGGTCACCAGATTTATTGCCAATCCAGTATTTATGCACAATAACCTTCTCCTTTGGGTATAATATTGTCTTCACTTCCATAGATCATCATTACCATAACACTGAGAAAGCTTTATCCGATTCTATCAACTTCTTGGTATTATTTTTCAGTGTAATTTTTTAAAATATTTTTTAATTTTTGTAATATTTTTCAGTGTAATTTCTGGCTTTAAATATAGATGGCGGTCATTTATTCTGTACCCATTACTGACTGGCACCATGTATTCTTCTATTGCAGCCATCTTGGGGATGTATACACTGATGAGTAACAAGCAGTATTATGATGCCATCACGTCTGGAATCATTATAAATAAGGAGGGCATCAACAGTAAGTGCAAGAAAGATTTTATCTATCTTAAAAATATTATTTTGGTTTAACCATTTCAACATATAGAAGTATTTCTAGTAATGCTGCTTTATACTGCAGAAGTATATGTGAAAGGATTACCCAATGTATACATTTGACCAATATGTCTATAGATAAACCCATAAGTTGCTATGATAAATAACTATACCGACATTTCTGTAAGGTCGAGTCTCTGTCTCTTCCTCGCAGGTGTTGTACAACCAGACAGATATAAACCTGTCCCGGACGAGCCCCCAAATCCAACAAATGTGGAAGAAACCCTGCAGAAAATAAAGAGCAATGCATCTGACCTGGTGGAAGTGAATCTAAATAATATCCATGTAATTATCCTATAATATATAATGATCTTTAGAACCTTTAATATGTGCTCTTGAATCACTCACCTCCATTTTGCATTATTTTATTACAGGACATTCCCATACCTACGCTAAAGGAAATTTGTGAAGCCATGAAAAGTAACACACATGTGAAGAAGTTCACTTTAGTAGCTACACGCAGTAATGATCCTGTGGCCTATGTAAGTTTTGTCTACTATAGTTATGATGAAACATGATGTGGTTCCATTCACGTGCAGAGCTAGACCAATTAACGGAGTGAAAGATTTATTGATTTTTGTCTGGTATAGCGCCGGTCTTCAGCAAATTTATGAAAAGTAAGACCCACCTCCAGCCCCACCCACTTCCACCTATTCCCAATTGTGCCTTTTTTTTTGCTCACAACAGTCTAATACCCCTATAGCAGCCTTAAGACAGTATCCCCCACAGTTTTATGTCCCCTCCGGTTGCCCCATAAGTATAATGATCCCACCCAGTTACCCCCACAATATAATGTCCCAAAGAAGTTGCCCCACAGTATACATTCCCTCTTCTAGTGCCCCCACAGTATAATGTTCCCCTCCAGTTGCCATCACAGTAAATTTCTTTATTCAGCCTAGGTTTAAGGTCCTAACTAGAGATGAGTGAATAGTATTCAAAACTCTAGTTTCGAATACCCTCGCTCCATAGGAATGAATGGAAGCGGCCGGCGCTTAACCCCTTGGTGTTTGACCACTTCCATTCATTCCTATGGGAGCGAGGTATTCGAAACTACAGTTTCGAATACTATTCGCTGATCTCTAGTCCTAACCCTTTCTAGATAAAACTTTCATTTCTATAATCTGCCAAATTCAGTAATTTACTAGATAGGAGTCCGGGACTCTTCTCAGCTTTGGGCGCATGCGCAATCTGAAGATGTCCAATGTCAAGAAGATGAATTTTTGACAGCTGCATAATAACATCCTGGTGGTTTAGCAGCCCCTAACTTGGTGACAGGTTCTCTTTAATGTGAAGTGCCAGCGTGGGCTTAGGGCCTGAGCCGGCACCCTCGGCGGCGGGTGGCAGCTGTACATACAGATGACAAAGTGCTGCAGCTCTGGGAACAGAACAAGCTTCAATCCTTTAATCTCTTAACCTATTGCCAACATCCACTGTAGTGATTAAAAATATAAAAAAAAACCTGTAAATATATAAAAATTTAAATCCCATTCCTTTCTATAGGGATACATATAAGAATAAATATATAAATAAACCCCCCAGCTATAATAATATAGAAATATGTAAATAATCTAAAATACTATATTCCCTATACTACTGCTACTACTACTACTACTACTACTACTACTACTACTACTACTACTACTAATAATAATAATAATAATAATAATAATAATATATAAATAATACAAAACACTATATTAGCTATAATAATACAAAAATATTTATGGCATATGGTGAACGCCGTAGCAGAAAAAAAAAAATTAGATTTTTTTTTTTTACAATCCCAAACCATTCAGATTTTTTTTCAATACATTGTACATCATATTACATGGTCCCACTAGATAGTACAATTTGTCCACAAAAAAACAAGCCCTCATATGGTTAAGTAAATGGCAAAACAAAAAAGTTATGACTTTTGAAAAGAAAGAAAGTGATTGCGGTAGGGTGGGGGTTAAATAACGCGGTCAATATCGACTGTGACGTCTACGCAATAAGATAATGATAGGGGAGGAGATATCCATCAGTTATCCGATTTGTGTCAAAACAAATTCAAAATCTGAAAATGGGAATAAATATAATTCATTAAAAAATCAAATCTAAAAAAACCCTAAAAAGTATTTTTTTCTTATAAAAAAAATAAAAATAAAAATACCTAAACATATTTTATATTGCTACATCCATAATGACCCAAGTCCCAAAATGTATCCTGTCTCTTATCCTCTGCATGGAATGTTCTAAAAACTGAATATTCATGAAAATTCATCAAATATTGTCTCCCAAAATGGGACCAATATAAGCCGAAAATTGTTCCACAAGAAAACAAGTCCACACACAACTCAAAAAGTTGACAAAGGTGGATTTTTCTTACCCCCTCTGCTTCAAAAAATATAATCAAATTAGAACTCTATGTCCTAAATGGCCCTATTAAAAACTACAACTCATCTTGAAAAAAACAAGCCCCCACATACTATCATGAAGCAAAAGAAATGTCTTTTAGAATGTGACAATCCTTAATCCTGCACGAACACTCAGTACGGTGAGGCTGGGTTCACACAGAGTTTTTTGGACCAGATTTTGATGCAGGAATCCGCCTCAGAATCTGACTCCAAAAAACGCCTCCCTTGGCTAGCGCGACTGTTGCGACATTCCGCTCCAGAATAGGCTCAAATGAATGGGACTAGTCAGGAGGGAGAGTCGCGCCACGGACAGCTGTGGAATCCACGGCAAGGAAGGGAAGCTCGCCTCTTTTTTTCCACGAGTGGGAAGAAACCGCTGGCGGAAAAAGGAAGTGAATAGCTCCCATTGAAGGCGGTTTTTGGAGCCAGACTCTGAGGCGGATTCCGCATCCAAATCGCGTCCAGTGTAAACCCAGCCTAATAGTATAGTGCGGGAGCTGTCCCCGCTACAGTCCTTTTGGGGACCGACTCTACTAGACAGCTAAAATCCAGGAGTAGTGTTTTCTGAATCGGGCAGTTTAACCCCTCAGATGCCGTGATCAGTAGCGGTTACGGAATCTAGATGTATAGGAGATCTCTGTCCCCCTGTGGCAAGATTACAGGGTTCGGAGCGATAGCCATGTCAGCCAGTCAATCAATGGCCTCCTAGCCTTGGACTAATACACAGACAATCATATACTATATACTGAAATACAGAAGAACTGTAGTATAAGGGACCAGGGAATGAAGCATTTAAGTCCCCATGTGGAACAGTAGAGAAAAAATTGTAAAAATTTTCAAAAATCTATAAAAAAAAAATACAAAGTTCAAAAACTCCTTTTCCCATTTTACAAAAAAACCACAAAAAATAAACTAACGTATTAGGTTGGTGCATAAGTCCAAACTATCCAAAAATAATGTTATTTATCCCGTATGCAACGCGATAATGAATGTGGTTCGGTCAACTCGTCCCCTCCAAAAATACTATCAAAACCTTGTATATAACAGAAAACGGTACCGATAAAAACTGCAATTTGTCCTGCAAAAAAAGAGCCGCCACGTAGCTCCGTCAGCAAAATAATCAAAAAGTTCCATCCATCAGAATACGGTGTCCCCAGGCAAATTCTTTATTTTTAAAAAAATTGTCGTTTTATTCAGTAAAAATAATAAAACATAATAAAACCGATTTATATATATGGCATCACCGGAATCGTAATGAGCCAAGGGATCGACATAAAACCAAAAAATAATGACCAAACAATAATGAAAGAATCAAAATTAGAAGTCGCCTACAACTAAAAACACAAATATTGGCACAAACCTTTGATAGAAAACTAAAAAAAGTTGTGAATTTTGAGATATGGAGATAGAAAATACCATGTCCCATCGCCCCAGAATTCAGTTTCACCCACTCATAGATTCCCATTTCTCTACAATTAAATGATGTCCATTTTTACCATAAGACCTAACACAACTTTTTAAAAAAGACCCTGCAATATCTTATCCTTACCCCCAGATGGCAGCACAGACTGCAGCAACCAACAAAGGCTTAAATGTGACCGCAGACAACAGAACACTAAAAATATGTAAAAGAAAAACTAACAATTTCGCAACCGATGTTCCAAATTTGTTAACCCTATAAATGATGCTAAGTCTATAAAAACCCCCATTGGTTCACTCTGGTTATAACGATTTCTGTGATGCGGCCTGACCACGTGGGAGGACGTGGAAATGGCTAGAGTTAGTTTGGTCTTATTCGGGACTTTTTTTTAAAATCAGATTTCTGCAAACCTAACAATAAAAAAAATAAAACAATTTTTTAATACATTGGTCCCATAGTGTCAATATTTCATAATGGAATAGTATAAGAATTTTAAGAGACTTTGTAATATATCTTGTTAACCCCTTAAAGGGATCCTATCATTAAAACTGAATTTTTTTCTGCCTATCACGTAGGAATAGCCTTAAGAAAAGCTATTTGTTTCCTACCTTTAGAAGTCTTTTCCGTGCCACCGTTCGAAATCCCGTTTTTGTTGGTATGCAAATGAGTTGTCTCGCAGCACTGGGGGCGTCCCCAATGCTGCAAGAGAGCTCTCCAGCGCCGCCTCCATCTTCGTCAGGAACGGGTCTTCTTCGCGTCTTCTTCCAACACTGGTGGTCAAACTTCTTCTGGCCTACTGCGCATGCCCACTGGCCAGAAGAAAATGGCCGCTTACACAGTATTGTAAGCAGCCATTTTCTTGTGGCTGTCGGGCATGCGCAGTCGGCTGACCGAGGCCTAGAAGTTTGAAGTCACCGTCGGAAGAAGACGCAAACAAGACCTGTTCCTGAAGAAGATGGAGGCAGTGCTGGAGAGATCTCTCACAGCATTGGGGACGCCCCCAGTGCTGTTTGAGTGCTGAGGACCACCTCCAGTGCTGCGGAGAACTCATTTGGATACCGACGAAAACCAGGTTATATACCGAATGGCAGTGCGGAGAAAACATCTAAAGGTAGGAGAAGAATAGCGTTTCTTAAGGCTATTCCTACATGGTAGGCAGAAAAAATTCTGTTTTAATGATAGGATCCCTTTAATATTATGGGTTGGGGGTCTTTTGTGTGGTACAAATGACACAGTACCTATATTTGATGAGTCCGTGCAATACCAAGTGTGTATTATTACCAAAGAAATTAAGGACTTCCCATCTCCAGGGCTCATTTTTGGCAGGACAAGATGTGTTTTTTATTGGTGCCATTTTGGCAATTGTGTGACATTGTGATCACTCTTTATTGAAATGTTTTTGGGAATAAAATGGTGAAAAATGCTAATTTGGGTTCCATATTTTTATATTTTTACCTGCAGGTCATTGTAAGTCTTAGTTTATCCCCATATTGTCCTCATAGCCAAGAATGGGCTGCAGAATTGTGTTTATTGTGTCCCACTGGAAGTAAGAAGACGTTCCCTGCTCGCTACTGCCAAATAACAATTTTTCCAATTTTTTTGCAGGCTGTTGCCGAAATGCTTAAGGTCAATAAGACTCTTGAGAGCTTAAACATCGAGTCCAACTTCATCTCCAGCGCAGGGATGTTGGCTGTAATTCTAGCCATGAAAGATAATTCTACATTGACTGAACTTAAGGTGGATAACCAGGTAATGTAAAACTCGAAACTTCAATGTGTGGAGAACATACACACTCCATATAGACATTGTCCATGGTCAGACGTGATCCTTCAGTGGTACCATTACAAGTCATTAAAGGGATTGTGCCGTTTGACACTTATGCCCGATCCCGACCGATCGATGGAGAACGGGGAACCGAGTCCTTGGCAGTCTCTTTGTATTTTAGTGGCACATCAGGTTCTCAGTAGATTTTATCAAATTTATCTGGATCTGCCAAAGGTTTGCAGATAAATATCCTATGTGTATGGCCATCTTTAATATAAGCTTCTGGCAGGGGCAGTTTGGGAGCTTTACATGGTCCTGGACAAAATCCCAAAACGGACCCATGTTAAAAGTTGGTTAAATTGGCAGAAGACAGGGGCCAACATAAGTCGATAGGTAAAGAATTGGTTTGGGTAAAATCCCTTCAGCCTTGAACCACATGGACAACTTTTGTAAGGCCTCTTACGTACAACCGTAATTTTTTTGCCTCTATGCTACCCATTTTTTTTTTTCACTCATCTATATGGCCCCCCTTTCCCTTTTTTCGTGGTCCAAGCTCATTCAATAGTATGGAATGGTAGAGAACATGAAAAGCCCACAGATGCCCACCATTGGGGTTGAGCCAATCTTGAGATTTCAGGATCGATTTTGAAATCCGATTTCTGATCATTTTCCAGCCGACCCCGATCGTGAAATTTGCTTGATCACCGATCGGAATCCGATCTTTTCTGATCCCAATCGCTCAACCCTAGTCAATGCTTCTCTATGGGAAAATTCACTTTTAGGGTTGAGCCGATCTTGAGATAACCTCCGACCTCGATCCCACTGGAAAAGATCAGGATCGTAATGCCGATCGTGATTGTGAAATTTACTCGATCGCCAATCGGAATCCGATCTTTTCAGATTCCGATCGCTCAACCCTACCCACCATGTATCCATGTCCGTTTTTTAACGAACCCTTACACTACACACTGTAGGCCCAAGCCTATGAGACTGTAACTGTCTTGTTCCTGCACAGAGAGACTGGAGACTTGTACTGGAACCATTAAAGTTTGTGCCTCATGTTGGTCACCAAAGACCAGATGTTGAGGTAGAGAAATGTCTAAAAGAAGATACATGAGGGTTGGAGGTTTCGTGTCCCAGTCACTGGTCAAGAAGTGCTGCAATCTCTGCAGGAAGTCAGTGGGGTCATTGGGCATAGAGAGTAAAGATACCATGGATAATGTGTATATCCTAAGCATAATATATAAGCATGGGGTCATAAGGCAGGCCAGATGGTTCAATGGGAATCTTCCCGTTGAAGTATATGACTGGTTGCTCCCTTACTGCTAGTGATATGGATGTGGACAAGCTCTGATCTTCTTCTGTTCTTCCTATTTCCTTCAGCACCAGAACCTTGGAGACACTGTAGAGATGGAGATGGCCTCCATGCTGGAGAATTGTCCTTCTGTTGTACGCTTTGGGTACCATTTTACACAGCAGGGACCAAGGGCCCGAGCTTCAAATGCTATCACCAGAAATCTAGAGACACGTAAGTTTACTTCTTGTCAAATCTTTGATTCGGTCTTCAGCTCTACAGTTTGGATCAAATTGAAAATGAGAAATTTTTTTTTGCTGTTTTTTAATGTGAAGAAGCGACTTCGGAACATCGGAGATTTCACTAAAAGCAGGGCAGGCCAATGAAATCCATCAAAGGCGCTCCTATATTCCTAGACATAGTGGGAGTATTACCAATTCCTAGGCCACATGATGCGTTGTCCCCTTTGGCATTGCATCTCTGTTGTATTTGGATTCACCCTAGTCGAATCACAAAAATTTTGGGTTCTATGGAATCTGAAACTTTTTGCAAATTTGTAATGAACCCGATTCATTCCAAACTGATTCTTATAACTCTAGCAGCTACCTCTCAGCTGTTATGGTCATCAATTTGATCTCTATAGAGTAGAGGGTGCCCGAAAATAGAGAATTGGAGGAAGTCCCAAGTCTACCACGATTGGAAACTTCAACTTTTTTATATTTTCCTTTGACAGGTCGTAAGAAGAAGAAGAGCGCCCAATAAATCTAAAGACTTTTTGTTGAAGTCCATCTTCGTTCATCTCGTACACGTTTTCTAATGTCCCTTTTTTTGCCGAGCTTTGTATACATCATACCCATGCATCTTTTTGTTTTTCCTCAACCCGATGTCCCCCTGTCTTCACTCCTTCCCCATCGTTCCTCGGTGTGTGTCTCATATCTCATATCACTTTCTGCACTGGTAACACTGCCATCGAGTGTCTTAAAGTTTACCAACCATTTACCAAACTCTTGGAAAGAAGCCATTTTACAAGTGTGACCGTCTGGTCTATCCATTTGTTACAAGTTTTGAGTCTTAAGGTGCCTATACATGTCTGGATGGATGTAGGTCTTGCTAAACTTTTCTCCCTACTTTAAACCCTACAATCCTAGTTGGGTAAATTTCATTACGACCATTGCCACCATCTTGTGGTGTAGGTCCCTTTAATAACTTGCACCCTTAGTCAAAAATAGTAGATCATTGTGGACCTGGGGGAAAACTGACCCATGTATGGGTGGCTACATGCAAAATCTGTAACAGAGCCCCCTGACTATTTGTCATTTATATACTAATGTCTGTCTACGTGGCAGAAGGGCCTTTGGGCCTTCACCAGGGCCAAGTTGAAACTGCTGCCTTTGTGTCCCTATAGCTACGACCCTGGTTGGCTTTAGTGACCCCATTAGATCCTCACCTGTGGGGTTAGGGCTAAAACCTCACTTTCAGGTCTGTCTATTAAGAACACCAAATGGCTGCCTCAACTACGTGTAATGGGCACGTGAAATGTAAACTTCTGTACCCCCCAACCAAAGGTGCGACCTTATCAGCTCAGTACATGTCTTGCAGGAAATGGGGACAGAGGAGAATGGGAGCCATGCTGGAATAAAAATACAATAATTGTATTTAAAATATGTAAATAAAGTGATTTAACCTATTTTTCAGAAATCATTCATTGTTTTGTTTGGACATAAAAAAAGGCCAAAAAAAAGCCAACCCCCTTCCCCCCTCTTGCTCATATGACCCGGTACTGATGTATGTGTGTGCATGTATTTTTTCATGGTCTCACGTAAATTGTACCACAGTGTTGACTGACCAAGACCTTTACAGTGAATATATATACATATCATATATACCCTGATGGGGTACCATAGGGAAGGTCACTGATCGGTAATCATCTCCGCCAATGGATTGGTCAATCATTATTGGTGGGTGACGGAATACCATTGATGGATGGTAGAGAACCACACCGGTTGAAGATCAGACCACCCATTGGTGCCAGGTGGACATGTAGCTTGAAAGCCCAAGGTGCTGAAGTTCTCCATCAGAGGTGATCATGGGGTGCCTGATCTCACTAAGAATGGGATGTCCCTGAGTCTGCCACACTACACTGAACTTGCTCTTTCACACACCCTTTTTTGCCTGGTCTTCTGAGTGCAACCAGTTGTTGCTTCCATGGTGGACACTGCGATGAGAGCTCAGGAAGCCAGGAGAATGGTTGGGTCTTCCTAGAGTTGTTGACCCTCTTAGGGCCTTTTAGTGTGGCGTGTTAACTGTGGTCTCTGTTTTTTAAGAAAGGGTTTGCGATAGACCACATCTTTGTTCATTTTTTATGTGGGTTCACTTTATTTGTACATGGTTGGAAGAAAGAAAGCATAATGCAAATTCCCTCTCTGACATAGGGAGTCAACGGCCGGCAAAGACAAAAGTCACCAACATAAGGTTCAATCCATCTCTGAGGTGTGACCCTTATACACTCGTTATTTACAATAAAGACCTGGGGGGTGTGGGCCCCACCTTACAGACTATAGATACAAATACGTGGCATTATCGTGTATCCATAAATCCAAAAATGTCACATCCCCTCCCCCCCTCTTGAACATAATACTCTGATATCGCAGGAGCAATCTCCCTCAGTGACTACATTCTGGTCAGATCTCCTGAACCAGGGCCCTTTGGGCCATTCATCATCTGAGGGGGATTTTCCTGGACATCAAGAACCCTACAGATGCCACCAGCATTGGGCACAGATTGGGGAAGTCTATCCATTCCTATAGTTCTCTGGTGAATAAGAGTCCTAGATCTCATCACGTAATGTAGTCCTATCCAGAGCAACTTATTCCCCTTCTGGCTCAGTCTCCGTGGGTAGAAGCAGGCCCTCTTGGCTTTGTAACTTTTGGCAGTCACTTCATTTCATAGTCTTCCCTGCTTTATGGACTTTATCCCGAGGTTCCTCTTCTGTGTCCAGCTGAAACCTTTCCCTCCAATTTGTACGAAGTAGGTGTCCTCAGCAAGATATGGACCATCAAACCTTTGGTCTAGGACCTTTCATGTACACTCCTGGTTGTAGTGAGTGTCCTCCATCAGTCACGAGTCTGAAATGGAATCAGAAGATCTGTTTACACATTCCCATAAAGTGTCTCTGCAGAGTACGGACAGATCCTGTCGTGAAATGCTGGGGGTAAGGATAATCCTATTTTTGTGGCTTGGCCAAAAAAATCTTTCAAAAAGATTAACTTTGGCATTAGATAATGGAAAATTTTGAATGTTTGTTGAACAATGGCTTGAACATAAACTTACAAATGTTTGTCCCATTCAGCCAACTAAAGTTGGTCAAAGCCAAAAATCGGTTGCATTAGACAATACTGAATATGTCTATGCTATTTACTATGTTTTGTGATTGTAATTTAATAAGGTGGATTACTAAGGCTATCATATCTGCGCTGGTGTCTGTCTGGAATTATAGATAAAAACTTCAGCAGTCTGGTAATGTCAGGGAGAAAACAACAAATACCCAATGGACATCAAGGGTTCTTGGGTTCCATTGTTGTTCATCAATAGCTGGACAAGAAGAATGGAATGAGTTTATTGTCATTTACTTTCTATTCATTTTCACAGTGTGCTCTGACATTAGAACCCAGGAAACACTGTATGAAGGGCGGTCACTTTATTGGATGACACATTGGCTATAATTAGAGATGAGTGAGTAGTACTCGATCGAGTAGGTATTCAATCGAATAATACGGTATTCGAACTACTCGTACTCGATCGAGTACCACTCGCTGTTCGAATGTAAAAGTTCGATGCAGAACCAGCATTTATTGCAACACACACGGTACCTCCAATAATCACAAACTGACTATATATTGCATCAAACTATAGGAAAAAGCAACTGTCAGAAAACCACAAAAAATCACCAATATATAAAACAATAAGATTTATTTGTCATCAATATAAAATCACAATCCAATAAATTAGCAGGGCAAATAGATGGAATATATGCCAGAGACACAATAAGACACTTTGGAGAAAAAAACAGATAAATCTAACAGGTGCTGGCACAGATGGTAACAATATAACTCAGTAACCAAAAGGTATGTGATATCATATCAATTGTGAACCAGAATGGGTTAATACAAAGGTAAGTGGATATAAATGGATATAAATTCCAACTAGTCCAAAGAACAGGACAATGGGGGAGAGATTATCAAAGTATAATACTTATCTATCTATGCACGAATAAATAAACCCCCCATATATCTCCCCATGGACTGTTCACCTAAATAGCTTCCACCCTCCAGTTAATAACTAGTCACATCGTTCTGGTCTAAACAAAATCAACAAAAGTTTAGATAGGGTTACCTGAAGTCATATTGAGCAGCACAGCAGACCTGAATAGATCCAAGGAATATATAGAACGCACCCCAACGCGTTTCGCCATAGAAGGCTTCGTCAGGAGGTGTAGATAGAACAGCAGACCCCATATTTATATGAAGCTGGATGAGGACCGATAGCGTGCACCTGCAATGATGACGTTCCGTGGAGCCGAGCGGCGCCCGCGCGCATGCGCCGGCAACATCAAATGACGTGCCGGTCACATGACCGCAACACACCCTCGGATCACATGACCGGGAGGCCAGCGCATCACAGGAGTACGCATCTCATCAAGAAACTGAGTATCGATATGATATATATACATTCAAAGAGAGAGTGCCGGTCACATGACCACGGCGCACCCTAGGATCACATGACCGGGAGGCCAGCGCATCACGGGAGTACGCATCTCATCAGGAAAATGTAAGTATCGATGTAATATATATGGATTCAAAGAAGGAGTTTGAGAAGAAGCTCAAAATTGCCACCATTCATGTTGTATATAGAGCACAATTCATTGCCATCTAAAAAGAACATATAATTTGAATAGGTTCAAACACCAATTATATATAATCTCAAAGATTACCACAAGGACCTTAATTAAGGTAAAATACCATCCCAATTAAAGAAAAAAGGAAAAAAAGAAAAAATCAGGAAAAGAAAAAATTTATATAAAATAAATTATAAATATTATAATAATAATAAAAAATAAATAAATAAAAAATAAAAATAAACAAATGAAAAATACGAAATAAAAAATACAAATAATGAAAGAATTTTGTTTAGAAAATTATATAAATGAAAATAAAAATAAAAGATAAAAAAATAAAAAATAGAAAAATAAAAATAAAAAGTAAAAAAGAAAAAAGAAAAAAAGAAATGAATAAATCAAGAAATGACACGATAAAGTGCAAAATTACAATGGTGAAGAATAAAATAAGGGACAAAAATTGTCCAAAAAATGTGGTGTAAAAAATAGGTGAAAATCATAAGACAGTAAGGGAACACATGTTGTTACCTTACTGAGACAAAAAAGTGAAAGTGAATGAAAGTGCAAACAAATGACGATAACCATAAGTTATTGATAAAATAAGACATCAAAAGTGCAAAAATGTATAATACAATATGAATATGAAAAGTGACAAAAATAACGAAAAGAAAAAAGGTAATTAAATTTTGGAATCAAAGGTCCATGTAGAAAACAAGAGATGAATTGAGTGAAAACCAGATGGAAAATATTTTTTCTTTTTTCTATATCCTTCCAAGAATAAGATCCATAAAACCGAACGGAGGTTATCTTCTCAAGCTTTACAGATACAATTTTTTATCCCGATCCAAAAAGAAGGGGAAATGAGAATAGAGGTCCCAACCAGCAATCAATCTAGACAAAAAATAAAAAACAGTAAGAACAAAACAACATACACATATAACACATACTGCCAATATTATTGTTAGTATATATCCAAGGAAAACTTATTTCAAAATTACAAAAAAGAACCAAAATTAATATCTTCATTCAGACCAACCGGAGACATAGTATTTAGAATTGTTATCCATCTCGTCTCTTTTTGCAGGAGTGCTTTTTTAATATCACCCCCTCTTGAGCCAAGAAGGACACGATCAATTCCCATTACTTTAAACCCATAAGGATTAGATTCGTGGAACTCCTTAAAGTGTTTAGGGATAGTTTGCAATCGTTCAAGCTCAACAGCGGATGCCGCTGCTCGTATTCTGCTTACGTGCTCCGACAACCTAACTTTTAATGCCCTAGTGGTCATACCGACATATAATAACCCACACGGGCAAGTGGCCAAGTAAATAACTGCACATGTACTACATGTAATATGGTGGCGGATTTTATAATTCTTTTGTCTCGTAGAGTCAAAAAATTTGCAAGATCTAGTCATATATTTGCACATAGTGCAACCGCCAGCATTTATTGGCCGAATTCTATACAGTCGGCCAATCAATGCTGGTTCTTCTCCTACCTTTAGAAGTCTTCTCCGTGCAGCGTCCCCGCGGCGTCTTCCGGCTCTGAATTCACTCTGCCAGGCATCGGGCCTGGGCAGAGCCGACTGCGTATGTCGGCTTGTAGTACGGGCATGTGCAGTCGGCTCTGCCCAGGCCCGATGCCTGGCAGAGTGAATTCAGAACCGGAAAACGCCGCGGGGACGCTGCACAGAGAAGACTTCTCGGAGGATCCAGCCCGACCCTCACTCGTGGACTTGGTAAGTGTAATTTGATCGAACGTTGCCTACCCCTGAAACGAGCATTTTCCCCCCATAGACTATAATAGGGTTCGATATTTGATTCGAGTAGTCGAATATTGAGGGGCTACTCGAAACGAATATCGAACCTCGAACATTTTACTGTTCGCTCATCTCTAGCTATAATGAAAGTTTTTTACCTTACCAAATGTGATATAAGGAGCCTATTTGTGTATGTATTATCACTGAAGTATATTGTTCATACAGGCATTAGTGAATGTATTGTTTATGCATGTGTTATCGGTATACTATATTGGTATGTGCGCATACAAGTAATGTCAAGAGGCGGTCAGAGTTGCAAGTGATTCTTCCTATCTGAAATCCTCCAAGCTCCATGGAACAAAGGATTCCAAGTCTTAAGTTTATTCTCTTTTTCTCCTTTTATTTTTAGAACTGTTTGCTTGTTTGTCCTCTTTTACTTGTCTTTTGTATTGAATGGTTAAATTCAATGGTATTTTACATTTGCTCTGTGAACCCAATGAAGTGTGTTTGTGTCTAACTGTTGGAGAGATGTGTGTATATGTGAGATTTCCAGTGAAGCTGTCAAGTCAGTGGTGGTAGCAGCGTGTATGGGGTGGACTGTGTTGGGTTGTGATTTACACTCAATTTTCAGCCTAAGTAAAGGGTGAGTGCAATGTTGAGAGCTGACCCCTGACAACTGCACTCAAATCAAAGAAGGACTAGCTCCAAACAGAAGGAACAAAGAGAAAGAGCAAAGAGATCCAGGCTCGCCCAAATCCTAAGATGGTTTTCTTTATTATCACCAACACATAACGTGTTTTGGTGATATATTACCCCTTTCTCAAGTGTATAATATGTAGTCAACTGTGCTTATGTCACATACTAGGATGGCCATTACACGACACCAAATCTCAGTGCTATGTTTCTTTCTACATATAATATATTTGTACATATTTTTATCTATACAAGTTTCTGGCTTATAGAAAGATCTGCATATACCAATACATGATACTCGGAATACTCATGCTACTGAGAATCGGTAAGACAAAATCCTCTGATTGAAGTCAATGGAGCTAGTGGTTCAACAAGTTGATTGGGTTGTCGTAAAAGCATTCCTTGGGTTCAAATTCCAAAACACATTGCTAAAATATATAGAACAAATCTTTAAATGTGGAGTGAGTGAGGTGGAAACCCAAGGTAAGATGATATGTCTGGAGGAGATAACTTACAAATCAGTGTGGATCTGACTGCTCACTGATCAGGAGAATGGAGGCCTTTTGTCTCCAATTCTAAATGGAGCAATTGTAGGAACTTGGTCAATGAGACAGCTAAGGCTGCTGAACTCCTTCCCTTAAGAGTAGATAAGGGATGTGTAATGTCATTCATTCTATATTACCAGAGTCAGCACACAGGGGGTCTATTAATGCGCCATCTTGTGGATGTTTTGTGAACTACACCTGCCTATACTTTGCCATTGTAATTTGAGTTGCCAGTGTGAAGGTGTGTCCATTATGATCAGGTGGCCTTCAGGACCAATCAAGCTCCCTTGACTGGCCTGGAGGAGGAGGAGTTACAGCCCCCTCTAGGGGACCTTTTGTCTCTGTCTTTTGTGTGAAGACAGCTGTAGACACAGCACATGGAGAGCTGAAAATGGCAGCCAAGTCTGAGAGCACTTCCAACAGAGATGTCTTTTCCTCTGTACTCAAGATTCTCCTCAGAGAGTGTTTTCCTCTGAATTTCCAAGCCTGCAATCACTAAAAGCTTACGGACCTGCCTATCCATACATCTGGGAACTTCTACATGTATCTCCCTATTCAAGTAAGTCTATATTTAAGAAGCCCATAGCTAGTCTGGCAGAAATTGAGGGTCTCCCGCTGCTGAAAATCGTATTTTCTATTCTACATACGTGTACCCAGTTTGTTGAGGTCTAACCCCCTGGATACAGGCCATCCTTACAAGTTTAACTACCCAAGCAACTACTAATTAAGCTATCCAAAGCATTCTTGCTCCAAACTTTATCACCTGCTTAATTGGACACTACCTACAAAGATCGCTGTATTGTATGTGAAGAATTACTCCATATGTATATTTGGATTACCTTGTCCTGCTAGTAAAAGAGCAACAATTACCCCCGAAGCCTGGTTGTCTGTTGTCATTGTCAGATATCAGAGTGGGGGTGGGTAGTCGGGGACATCAAAAAGGAGATTTTGTGCACTTTTGGGGCCCAGGGACCCCCTGAAATCCGGCCACATCTGATATATTACCCGTGATACCAGCCCTGGCCCTCCTGAGTGTTACAGATGGTCTAGGTTTAGGATCCGTGGATATGGGATTGCTTAAAGGAGTTTTACAGGCATTTTAATTGATAACCTATCCCAAGGATAGGTCACCATTTGAGATTGGCAAAGTCCAACACCGATCAGATATTTGAAGTGACTGCACTCGCTGAATAGATAAATTGCCATTACCTTTGGAAGTTATTTTCTCATCTAAATCAGGAGGCAACAGATCGATTACAGTCTGCAAAACGATATTCCTGGGCATCATATGGTGCTCCGGAAGGGGCACCCTGCAGACAGGACAGGAGGGCTCTGTAGTCGCCTCTGCAGTCAGAGCTTGTCTATTTAGATGTTCACAGAAACAGATAAGGCAGGTGCTGTGCCCACACTTCACCATTACAGGTTTGGATAGAACCTCATGGCAGATGGGACACTTCAGCTCATCTCTGATTTTTATCAGCATCATGATCTGTAAGATAAGGAAAATGTTTGTTTTAGTACCGTGTTAGTCAGTAGGTATGAAATATAAAAACAAAAAACTTGCGAGTCTTAAACCTTAGTGAAGGATACAGCCAGCTACTTTCAGGATACTACAGACCTATTAAACAAACTATCCACTATAGGTCCCCTTCCAGATGGAACCATCCTGGCCACCATGGATGTAGAATCCCTGTACTCCAACATCCCACACCAGGACAGTGTAAATGCCTGCCAGTTTTTCATGGAAAAGCGAGGTATGAACGCTGAATCGGTGGTAAAACTCACGAAATTCATCCTCACCCACAATTACTTTTCTTTTGGTGACTACATCTATCTACAGCAGACTGGCACCGCAATGGGGAGCAAAATGGCGCCACAGTACGCTAATCTCTTCATGGCCAAGCTTGAGAGTGACTTCCTCTCCACCTGCACCATCAGACCTCTGGCCTACTACCGTTTCATTGACGATATCCTAATCATTTGGACCGGGTCTGAACAACAGCTGAAAACCTTCCATGAACAGTTCAACCAGTTCCATCACACCATCAACCTGACGCTCAATCACTCCTTCTCAGAAATAAACTTCCTAGACACAGTCATCAAGATACAGGACAACAAATTTGGGACATCACTGTATCAGAAGCCGATTGACCGACCAATCTACCTAAGATGGGATAGCTTTCATCCTAAACACATAAAGAACTCTATTGTATACAGCCAGGCCATCAGATACCATCGCATATGTTCAAACCCTGCAGATAGAGACGAACACCTTGGAGGCCTCAAAAACACATTCTGGAGGCAGGGGTACCATCCAAGAACAATTGATAACCAAATCACCAGAGCCACCAGGATACCAAGATCGGAGTTATTAAAATACAATACCAAACAGGAAAACACTCGGGTACCCCTGGTTGTCACATATAACCCCCCCCTGGAGACGCTGAGAGGAATCACACGCAAACTACATCCACTACTGCAAAAAGACCACCGTCTAAAATCCATATTTCCAGACCCCCCTCTCCTGTGCTACAGACAGCCACCAAACCTCAGGAATATGGTGGTCAGCAGCTCACTGTCACCTCCAACCAACACAGGAACATTGCCCTCACATACTGACCACTGACATGATACAGATACCAAACTCGAACAAGGAATATCAAATCCCAGGTATATTCACCTGTAACACACCTAATGTAGTGTTATGTAATATTCCCCCTACGCCCAACAGCAGCACAAGATGGGGTATTCCTGCTCCTGTGTGCTGTTAGGACAGGTGGAATTTTTAATTAACTAACAGACTTTTTCCCCTATAAGAGGCCGGAAGACCTCCTCCTTGTGTTTTTTCTGTCCTGTGTGACTGGACGGGTGGTGGAGGGAAAGAAGGTGTTTGTAAATGCTTCTTCCTCTTTCTTTTCTTCTCTTTCTTTCTTTCTTTCTTTCTTTCTTTCTTTCTTTCTTTCTTTCTTTCTTTCTTTCTTTCTTTCTTTCTTTCTTTCTTTCTTTCGAAGGAAAGATTTAGGTTTTGTCTTACCTGCTCTGCAGGGTGTTCAGCTGTTACAGCTCAGTCACTGCCCAGCAATAAGGTAAAGCGGAGTCTCCAGTTTTTTCTCTGTGTTTAGTGCAAAAACTAAAGGCACTGATATTATTGCTATGGGCACGGTGTCAGCTGTGTGTGCCTGTCTGTGTTACAGCAACTGTGGAAGTTCTGTGGGAGCTTCAGTTTCCCTTTATGTCAGTGCAGAGTCTAAAGGCACTAATATTTTTTGCTATGGCCTGTGCCACCTGCCTGTGTTCCAGTCAGCTGTGGGAGCTTTCAGCTCCCTTTGTTTAGTGCAGAGCATAAAGCACTAATGTCTATTTCTATGGCCTGTGCAATTGCTATGACTTGTGTGCCCCTGTCTGGCCGGGAAAAAAACCCAAAAACCTGTTGCCTTATAGCGCAGCTAATGTGAACAGCAACCTGTCAGATACAGTGTGAGGTAAGCTGAAGGTGCACCAAGTCTGCTCTTCTGAGTGAACAAGTCTTCCCTTGAAAAAAAAAAAAAAAAAGACCCGTCTTTCCCTCAGATGGTGGAGACACCGAAAAGATGGAAGGTCCTCGGTTCAACCTGTTGGACCCTGTTGACAACAGATACATCCCATACGGGGTGGGGACCCCACCTAGACAACAGGACTATACAAGGTCGTTGGAGGAATCCGGAGGAAGGAACCTCCAATTTGAAAGAGCTGAGAGCGGTTTAGCTGGCGCTATGTCACTTCGCCCCCTTTCTCAAAGGGAAGGCAGTGACGGTACAGTCAGACAATATGACCACCGTGATATACCTCAACAAGCAAGGCGGCACCAGATCTCCAGCCCTACTGAAAGAGGCGAACTTAATCTTAAAAAAAAAATAAAAAAAAGTGTTTTGTCTTTTTGGTTTAGTCTGTGGGGCAACGGACTTTTATGTTGAGTGTACCAGCTCTAGAGTTCACTACTAGACTGGATCTGTCTACTGCCATCTGCTGCGTCTGCCTGCCACTTGCCTACTGACACCTATTGTGTCTACTTGACTACCTGCGCTCATCTCATTGTTGGCTACTTCTGTGGCATCTGCCTGACTTGGCTACTGGTCTCCTAGGGGTGGCTCCCTGCCTTGAGTACCTGCTACCTCTGCTCCTGTACGACCATTATGAGCAGAAGCATCTTGCAGATGCAGATTAAAGACCCTCCACAAGGAGGTGGTTTGGTGAGTACGGATCCGGAATAAAAGTGGAAGTATCTTCCTTACTTCTGGTAAGCATCCTCTCTCTCTTATCTAGAAGGATTCTTTAGAGGATATCCGTAGCTCCATGGCTCAGCTCACTAAAAACAGCGTACAGGTAGACGCTCACTTTCCTTACCCTCCATGGAAAGACTTCATGTAGAGCAGGACTCGATGGTTCCGGGCGATGAGGAGTCTATTGTTTCCAGCAGACCTATTTTCCACTGGGAAAGTTCAGCAAAGCTGCTGACGTCCATCTGGTCAAGAGGGCACCTGGATGCTGATGGGAGCCCTCCGCGTCCACCTCTGGGGGCAAAGGACCTTCCAAGCGGACGCTGCTCTGACGCTGCTCCATGAGTGGAAACAGCCCGAAAGGGCCCACTTAGCCACTAGAGTTTACAATTGTACCATCCCAACTGAATCTGTGGGGACCTCCCCCAAAAGTGGATCTTACAGTGAAGAATTTGTCTTGCAAAACAGTATGGTGCAGTGGAGCCTGTTCCCTTCGCAGAACAAGGTCAAGGCATGTATTCTCCGATATTTCTCGTACCAAAGTCATCAGGAGGATGGCATATAAATATCGATCTCCGGTATCTGAATTGATTTATTCTCAGGGTACGGTTCCGTATGGAAACCATCAGATCAGTGCTTCCCTTCCTGCAACCCGGAGAATATTTTGTCACCCTAGACCTAAGGGACGTGTATCTCCACGTACCCATCTACCCTCCTAACAGGAAGTTTCTAAGAATTGCTGTTTACCTAAATGGAGGATTGCCTCATTTCCAGTTTACGGCCCTCCCATTCGGCATATCTTCGTCCCCCCACACATTCACAAAGGTAGTGGCTCCGTGAGCAGCCGCCCTGCGCCTCCAAGGGATCTCAGTTGGAGACCACAGTGGCTTTTCTAAACGAGCTGGGCTGGCTAATAAACTGGCAAAAGTCAGTAGTGGTTCCATCTACCCGGTTTCAGTTCTTAGGATTTATCTTAGATTCTCTTAGCATGATGATCTCCCTGCCTCCTACTCGGAAGGAGAAGATTGGTCAAGCGGCTCATCACCTGTCCATTACCCGGAAGGTTACTATCAGTATGGCCATGAAGGTCCTAGGTCTTATGTCCGCAGCCATCGAGGCAGTTCCATGGCCCCTGTGGCACATGCTCCCATTACAGTGTGAGATCCTGAGAGTCTGGAATCACAGTCCTTCTGGACTACGGAAGCCTATCCAGTTAACCATCAGAACCCGTCGATCACTGACTTGGTGGTCTCATCTCCGAGACGGGAAGTCCACGGTCCAGACCTCCTGGACCCTGTTGACTACAGATGCCTCCCTCACAGGATGGGGAGCGCATCTAGGGGAGACCCTGGCACGAGGTACCTGGAACCATGTGGAGAGAGCGCAATCGCCCAATTGGCGTGAGCTTCCTGCAGTTCACTGTGCACTTCTGGAATCTGCACCCATCTATAGGGGAGAGCTGTAAGAGTGAGGACGGACAATCTTACAGCAGTATGGTACATCAACAAGCAGGGGGGAACCAGATCTCCCTCTCTCCTGCAGGTAACGGACCTGATATTTTCCTGGGCTGAGAAGAACCTGTCCCAGCTGTCAGCGGTTCACATCCGAGGTCAACTGAACATCCTTGCGGATCAGCTCAGCAGAGGCCTTGTGACGTCAGGTGAATGGTCCCTGGATCCAGACATCTTTCACCATCTCACCAAGATTTGGGGTCTCCCCGAGGTGGATCTGATGGCCACCCAATACAATGCCAAAGTGGAGAAATATTGTTCCCTCTACTGCGAGGACAATCCTTTGGCGGTGGATGCCTTGTCAATACCTTGGAGGTTCAAACTGGCATATGTGTTTCCTCCGATCCCCATGATTCCCAAGGTATTGGCGAAACTCAGGCAGGACCAGACTTCGGCTATAGTGATCATTCCGTTCTGGCCAAAAAGGGCATGGTTTACCCACCTCATCCTAATGAGTTGAGGGACCTACTGGAGGCTTCCACAAGTCCAAAACCTGGTAACTCTAAACAGACAGCTCTGCCAGGGCCTGGACAAGTTCAACCCCACTGCCTGGAGGTTAACCGTGCCGTATACAGAGGTAGAGGATTGTCCCAGGGCGTTCTAAGAACCTTAGCCCACTCAAGAGCGGAGTCTACTAACCGGAGTTACCAACGGATCTCATGGATATTTCAAGATTGGTACACAAAGAAACAGCTCAGCAATTCTGCTATCGAGTCTGTCTTGGAGTTTTTGCAAGGTGGCCTGGATAAAGGGTTAACTCTGGCCACTCTGAAGGTTCAAGTTTCAGCCCTTTCCACTCTTCTGGGGACCAGGTTATCTTAAGATCCTCTAATAAAGCAATTCCTCAGAGGGGCTTTGAGGCTCCGCCCCAAAGTTCATCCCCCGGCTCCCTCTTGGGACCTGGCTGCCGTTCTATAGGGGCTCTGTGATCCCCCCTTTGAACCCTTGTCGGAAGTAGACTGGAAATACCTTTCCTATAAGCTGACCTTTTTGCTGGCAATAACCTCCGCTAAAAGGATTGGCGAATTGAAGGCCTTGGCGGCCTCTGAACCGTTCATCTCTTTTTTTCCTGATAGGGTACAATTAAGGTTCGTCCTGACGTTTTTGCCAAAGGTTCCCACCTTTTCTAACATAAATCAAGTGATTTCTCTTCCGGCCTTTTTTCCCCTCCCACTTCCGAGGCAGAGGAGAGGATGCACAAGCTGGATTTGGTCAGAGCACTACGCATCTACCTGGAGCGTACGGCCTCCTTCCGAAAATCAGAAAACCTATTGGTCAATGTCCAAACCTATGGCCATAACAGAGGCGCTAAAGCATCCAAAACCACCTTGTCAAGATGGATCAGAGAAGCCATTGCTTGCTCGCTCCACGCCCAGGACCTACTGGTACCAGAATTTGTACGTGCACACGCTACCAGATCCATATCAACTTCTTGGGCAGAAAGACGTTCTCTCTCCTTGGAGCAGATATGTGGTGCCGCGTCCTGGAGTTCGCATCTCACCTTCGCCAGACACTATAGACTGGACTGGCGCACATCGGAGTCCGTAGCCTTCGGACAGTCTGTCTGGCATTGGTTTGCCAAGACTCCCCACCCTAGTTGGGGTGATACTTGCTAGATCCCCATCTTGTGCTGCTGTTGGGTGTAGGGGGAATGGAAGATTATGAAAGATAATCTGTTTTCCCTTAGCCCAAACAGCATCACAAGGCTCCCTCCCATTTGCTATGTTTGAATGTTCTCTATTGTGTTTTATATTGGTATACTTTTGGACTAACACAAGGAGGGGGAGGTCTCTCGGCCTCTTATAGGGGAAAAAGACTGTTAGTTAATTAAAAGTTCCACCTGTCCTAACAGCACACAGGGGCAGGAATACCCCATCTTGTGCTGCTGTTTGGGCTAAGGGAAAACAGATTATCTTTCATAATCTTCCAATGTGCACCAAATGTTCCACCGAAAATCTGTATGTTGGAGAGACCAGCCAGAAGCTCAGAATGAGAATTAATTCACATCGCCATACAATTAAACAACAGAGAACGGACCTTCCCGTGCCCAAACATTTCTGCCAGGAAGATCATAATATCACCAATAACATGAAAATTTTGATTTTGAGAGGGAATTTTTAACACTCTGGACAATGGAATGAATACATCACATGGGTTCATGTCATTCTATACAAATCACTGAACTAAGACAGCCATAAAGATAAAGAACCTGGGAACTGTGAATTGTTTATATGTATATAGTAATATTTCTCTTTCCCCTCCCTCCTGAAATCCTATCCCTATGTGTCCAGTTGTACATAAATATGCAGCCTTCATAAAGTGTTTTTAGATATATCTGAAGAGAGCTTCGAAACATTATATTCTGTCATCATTATGAGTTAGCCATTAAAAAAGGTATCACCTACTGAAGACTCACAAGTTTTTTGTTTCTTATATTTCATGATCTGTAAGAGTCAAGAAAAAAAAAAAGTTTTTTTTTGCATTTCCTTCTCCCACACTGTTAATGTCCTTGCCCCCTTTTCCCCACACCACATCATATCTCTTTTAACTACATTGGGCAACTCAGGGATGTTCTAGACTAATCAGAAAGTTCTAGAATACAATACATTGTCACAATGAGCTAACTGGAAACAATGTGACAGCTCACTCATCTGAATTTTGTGGGACGCACCTAAAAAATGGGGACACCTCATGGACTCCCAAGTGTAGTGGAGAGATTGGTGGCCAAAGGAGCTGTGATGACATCACTACCATGTGATCAGTGCATGGGGTGTAGTGCTTCCTTCACTCTAATTCTCGGAGTGCCCTGACCAGAACATCTAGTTCTTTCCCTGTAACGTCCCCCAATATACTATAATAACAGCCTACACCTTCACATCTTTCCTAACATACTTATAGAGTACCCAACTATTTTGGAACCCTCTCATTCTTAGTCACTCAATTAAAGGGGTTGTCCATTCACAGATTTGTATGAGGACTTATTTTTTGTGATGGGATGTGATGGGATGTTAAATGGTAAGAAGTAAATTCTTACCATTTAACATCCCATCAGATCTACTAGAAAAGTGAAAGCAAAATCAGGTTAAATCAGATAAAGTATAATAAAAAATTGTCACCATATTTAGACACCAGTAACTTTTCATGTTTCTATGTATGGAGCAGAGTAAGGTGCCCTTACTACAAGATGTAAATTCTATATAAGATAAGATAATCCTTTACTAGTCCCACAGTAGGGAAATTTCAATATGTTACAGCAGCCTAGTAATACAGATACAGGATAATACACAGTAATATAATACGGAAGTAGACACACATAAGCTGATTAGAGAAGATATACTAGGAGTCCATAAATCAACGATAAAGAAGAGAAAGTCAAGTATGGCTGCGCTAATAGGGAACTTATAACGTCAAGTGTTCCTTAAAGGGGATAAGTAACATAAAATGTCCAGTCAAGCTCTCATTACAACTTGTGTTGTGTAATGGAACAATGTCAACCGAGTCCAATGGGCAGCGTCTGCTGGCGACGACTCGTAGGTCGGAAACAATGCCACGGAATATATTGGGGTCAAGCTTTGAGGAAATTTTTCCCCAATACATTCCATGGCATAGTTTATATATATATATATATATATATATATATATATATATATATATAATTCAGGGGAATGTCCCATATTTTGATCACTTTTTGGTCAAAAGAGAGATTGACTGTTCAACTCCTGGGGATGATAAGAAGTCTTACCTACATAGATACATATTGGAGGTTCTTAAAAACAATATCATTCAGTTCTTTCCTCCTCCTCCTTGGTTTTCACCCTCATATGCATTGTCAGCTGTGAAGCCATATCTAGACAGGGTTTCCAAATCGTGTCCAGTCATCTGATATTACCACAGGTGGACTCCATGGTGTAGAAATATCTCACTGCTGATCCAGAGAAATGGGAGGCCCTCAGAGATAAATCTCAAGTGTCAGAGCAAAGCTTCTGAATACTTGCATCCATGATTTTGCTCAACACAGCAAAATATGAAAAAAGTGAAAGGGTCTGAAGACTTTCCAAATGCATTGTATGAGCTTACAAAGTTGTCAGAGCCTCATAGAAATGAGAGCTTCAATCTGGTTAATTGTTCTTTTAAGTTCCATTGGTTCTACTAAACGAAAAGACTCACGTGGCCACCTATAGTTCAGAATTTTGAGAAAAATCTCATCAACTCTCTGCTGATTTTACTTGTCCATATTCACATGTAAAATCTTCAGAAGACAACCAAGGAGAATTCACCACTGAGAAAAGTCTGCAACAAACTCCTTATAAATTCATCAAAATAATAAGCACAAGGCCAGGAAAATACAGAGAGGTGATAACGGGATTGGGACCCTCTTGGTAGTCTAAGAAAAGAAAAGCCAGATATCATGGTTGTCGGGGGAAATCATAATACCCCAGAGATATGCTGTCTGTAAAGGAAAATTAATTAACAGGCCAAGATCGGCCTCCGCCATCTTAGCCTGGAGAACCACAAGACACATGGTGGTCGTGTATCAAAATGGATTCTGATTTATTGTTACAGAAAGTTAGCATTTATACAAAAAAAAGCAGGTTGGACTTTGACCCGATTGGTTATACATAAGCTGTGGTACATGACTATTGGATAAGTTCTGCATCTCATTATTATACTCCAACCTGGGATGACCTTTCTCATGACATACAGAAGAATTTACAATATTTATGTGTAAACCAACATCTTACACTAATTCTAGATGTATATATCACAGCACGAGAGATAATGATCACATGCTATCTGTCCAGTCCGGTTTGTGGCTAAGGGTCAACTGGTTATAGAACCTGTTATGAGATTCTCACCACAAACAGATAAGGAGTTACAACCCAACCATCAACATTCCACACACCTTATCCCCTAAAGGGGTCTCTTAAACTCTAAACAGACATCCTTATGAAGCTTATATAAGAAAAAGCTTACAAAATGGCTGACAGAATACAAGATGGAAGATGTGATCCTAACAATTCCCCCATTTTGAGATAATTGGATACAGGAATTCATATTTAGGTACTTCAGTGACTTAACGTCTACTGCTGGACCTTTCCAGATTCCCCTCATATGTTCCTGTATTCCAAATTAATCTCAATCATAGTTCTGGCCTGTTATTTTCAGTCTGCTTTGTATTTTTCAAACACTATGTATCATTACTTCCTGTTGTGTTATGAAAACAGCTATATATAACATGACTGAGGCTAATATGGGGCTATGAGTACATATCCTACAGTCTGACACATTCAAATCTTCATTCAAGATCATATGATGTTTAAAGAAAAAAAACTTATTGTCCCACTCATTGTCAAATGTTCTATGCAGGCTTATCGCCAGAATAATCTATAACAGTAATATCAGGAGAATCTTCATCGCTGTTTGTGTAGAGACTTCTTTGCAATGTGAAGCATGGATACAGTTACTCTGTCCTTCAAGTTTCATAGAAGTATTAGTAGTTAGCAGCACTTGGGGCGAATCATCAAATCTTGGTTCAAGAGGATTTCTCACGTGTCATCAATCTCTTGGCTTAAATGAATAGGTCCCGTCCACTTAACTTAAAATCTGAGAGTGAGGAGAAAACTCAAAACTATACATTAGTCAGATGTTTTTGCCAAGACATCACATAGTCAGTCAGTACACCATAATACAACCCTAACCTAGGGGCTGACCCAAAGAAAGTTTGCTATGGGCTAAAACCAATTCTTCTGTCAGGAGGGTACCTTACAGAAAATACAAATGCAAGTGACACACTACATCTTCAGTATCTGCAGCCCACTTGTGATTGCTTTCTTCACCAGATATGCCCCAGGCCATCCTGAAGAGAAATCACTATAATCAAGCACGTACTTATACTGTCTCACCTTTAGTAGTTACTAAAGTTATAGTTATAGCATATAGTTATCCTGCAATCCCTGGAGTAGGTACAAGGGCTCTGGGCATGGCTCAAAGACACTTTTCATTTACGACATGCCATGCAGGCTCACATATATCTGTCAGTAGTGATACTAAATCCTGCAGCCGCCCATCCTCCGCTCACCAGGTCACACATGGCTACTTCTACTCAAACAAACTTTTCACTTTGCATGAACTCTGCTTAATCCGAAATACATACATTATTTTATTCATTATCTCACCTGTGACATGTGTACCTCTATCAGACTCTATCATCTCAGGTATCCCCAATCTACACACAAGCTCAGATATCAATTTCTTGGCAGTTACCTGTGTCATTGCTCGGCTGATCCAACCTGAGAACAAATACACAGACCAACACATTTGTACGTTCAGATTCAGGCAATTATATGTAATGGATACAGGGATTCTGGTGTGCATGCGGTGTGTCTTAACTACCTGCCCTGGATTGTGTAGAGCACCTATGTGACATGCTTTTACGTGATTCCCTGCAGCCCTTCCAAACCCTGAGGCAAACTGTAGTTTACCCACTAATGACTCCATGGCATTTCAAGAGGCATGCACCTTACCGTGGGCCAAACCAGCCATTTGGGGGTATCTATCCCCCATTTTCACATTCTGTTCACATTCTCTGGCACCAGCCTTTATCCATTTCTCAATTTCCTCCCCAGTCACCTTAGAGTACAGCCCCTTAGGGTCTGCTATTTTTCTCACCTGGTTGAGACCCTTCCATGGTGGTAGCACCGCTGCTCAATCAGCCTTCTAATTTCCAATACTCTCAGGGTCTCTTCCCTTTGTGTGAGCTCTGACTTTCACAATTGCCAACTGCTTACGGAGCAATGTGGCCTCCATCAACTGACTTACTAAGTTTCCTTTCTTAATTGGTTTGCCCTGTGCCATCAGGAAGTTCCTGGACCTCCATATTGGACCATAACCATGTGCAATGCCAAACGCATACCTGGAGTCAGTGTAAATGTTTGCTGTGCTATCAGGCTTCTATAAGGCTAGCCTCTTATACTGACATATGTGGTGGAAGGGCTTCTTATACTATGGTGTCATGTATAATGACTACAGCATACCCTGTATTCAAATTTGCCTTTTTCTGTTAGGTACCTGGAACCGTCCACAAACATCTCATAGTCAGGATTCTCCAATGGGGCATCAGTGACATGACTGAAGCCGCCTCTTCTGAGAGGGAGTTTAAAAATATCTCATCTACTAAATATCTCATTATCTACTCCCCCCTTTTTAATCATGAACTCCTACTGGTAAAAGAGTTGCAGGATTCAAAAGTCAAATAACGCTGAAATGAGATGTTTGAGGAGGATGTAGAGCAAATTCCATGTTGCTCTATCTTGCCAAAGAAATATGACATCTGTCTATCTGTGTGAGGATTGCATAGATGTCATGTGGTTTGTATACCACCAGGGGGTGGTCTAGGACAATGTCTGAGTTTGTCTCAAGCAGGGCCTGTACGGAGAGTACAACCCTTGCACAAGAGGGTGTTCCCCTTGCAACTGTATACAAACGTGTACTATAATATGCCTCAGGACTGCAGTAGCCTGTCCCTCCACCTCAGTGACATAGATTTGAAAAGGGTTTCTGATCTGTCAGGCAAGCCCTTGTCAAACAGGTTTTTACAAGCCCATTCACAGTTTATCTGATCCATGGCCAAAAAGGTATGTAACTGAGCATGGGGGGGGGGGTTGGCACCTGCAGCTCTCTCACCACTATGGTCTGTTCATTTGAAAGATGTTTGGTACTTTTGCTCAGACAATGACCTAAAAAACACCTCCTTTTTGTTTACAAAATTGCAGCTGGTCTTTACCGGCCTTAGAACCGTTCTGGTAGAGGAAATACAGCAGGTTCATGTCTGTCTATCTGTGGCAAAAAGAATAAAAATTAAAATTATCAACATATCACAATAATATTCACTTAATCTCCCATAAAACATTTGTCTAATCTTTTTCATACACTGGTGGTTTTTGCTATCACTTCTTTTATCTAATTAGATTTCCAGTGTCTCACTTTTTAAGCTATACAGGGCAATACAATACTCTATTTGCCCTCAGCAGATATACAATAGAACTTTTGAGACCTAATTAAGACACTAATTAAGACATTGTAGTATGAGGGTACAGCCATTGTAAGTGGCTGGCTGGCTAAAACTTGCCAAACCTGTATTCAGACTTATTTATACAATCCTAAGTAAATTCAATTCTCTACAACTTCTAATTATTCCAGAATTACAACTAATTCATTAAATGCTCAAAATATATCAGCAGAGAAGGCAAAAACTTTAAGGGATCAATCTATCTCCCCCTCCCCCGTCATAACAAGAATTTATACACAAAAACACATTACAGAGCAGATATCCGAGTGACTTCTAATCTACTTAGTCAGATGTCTATCACCTTGTAGCAAACAATGCCGCAGAAATACCACTTTTGTTTTGCAAAACTACGATTTATCTTTACCTGTGTGTACATATTAGATAGTTCACATGCATTGCCTACCCTTCTGGTGCCTTTTTCCCATATCAGAAGGATCATCTAAATAACAATGACTAAGTACATCTCATATTTACCAAAACACACATATATGTATTCAGCAATGGAAAGAAACTCATATCTACTTGTCACCACCCTCTGTGGGACTATCAGCATTCAATTTCTTCATCTGCTCCCTGTGGAGACTAAAAATGTAACAATACAGACATAGGCAAACAGAGCATGTACATGTAACACATATGGGCCCATTCACTTCATACATACATGTAACCTTCACACTGGAGCTCCAGACACACACACATCCATTGAATCATAAAGAACTTGTCAAGTTTTCATATATTTTGTACAGTGATATCATCTTATTCTTCTTTTCCTACAAGTAATCACAGGGTTAGTTATAATTCCTGCACAGCTCAATATTGAAGAAAAATAAACAATTTAGATGCCTTTGTTTTCTCTTCAATGTGTATATCACTGGAAAATAAACATAATGATGATTATCTAAAATTTATGACATTAATCCAATTCTAAAGACATTAAATATGATTTAAACAGCCAATACTGATACCAACATTACATATTAATATTTCTGTGCAGTCTTCGAATATTTCCATGGCAGACCCCACTCATCTAGTTGCTACAGATGCTCAGAAACTCTTACACTATATCTGAGATTTGCCTTGAGGGCTGACTGCAAGACTTTTTGACACTTTACTTTACAAGATTCCAATCAAAGTTTTTACCATTGTAACACATCACAATAATCTTACACAAAGTCAAATACTGGTTAGAAACAGCTTACACTATACAGTTCACTTATTATTAAACCATATATTCATAATTCTCCATACATTATACCAATGGTGTTACAATGTTACAATCTCACTTATAGCTGACAACTTAGCCACCTGCTGTCTCCCCTTCCCCCTTCTTGCTGACTCCTACCAAACCTGTATAACATGATACCTCTGCTGTGGATATACAGATGACAATAGGAGGTGTGGGGGGGGGGGGGGCTGACATTCATTGTGAATTATCCTGACCTCCATTAGAGACACACAGGAGCTTCTGATCTTTTTCTGCCATTTTTCCTTGCATAAATGCTTCAACAATCATGGTGTTTTTCAAAGCATTATAGACCTGATTTCACCCAGAATCTACTACCTTGGTGAGTGGTCTGCCACAATATACTTCAGCGGACTCTCCCTATATCTTTATCTAGTTACCACTCATATATAGTGCTAACATCACAATGCAGACCACATTTAATCCTTTAGCTGGACTGTGAGTGGGTGCTCACTATACAATCCCTTATACTAAGGAAAATATACAAACACTGAATACCTTATTTCTGTAACCATTCCTTACTTAATGTTTATTTATTTATTTATTTATTTTTCCAACTATCCAACATCTTATCAGCAGTTTCGCACCTCCATTTCTAACTGCTCTTTCCTTAAACTATCTTTTGGGTTGATTTCCATACCGGCTGACTCTGCACTCCCCCCATTCTGTTCTTCAATCAGAGCTTATTCCTCTTTGTAACTTATGCTCCTGTATCTGTCCTGCATGATCTAATCTCCATTGGTTCCCAACATTTACTATCAAACAATCCTGTTCTTAGGAACCCCTGCTCTCTTAAGGATTTTTATTTATTCTTTTTTTTCTTTTTCTTTTTCTCGGGCGGCAACTTTTTCTCGCTCTCTCTCTCTATTAGTTCATATGGGGTGTACCCTATCTCAGAGGGTCCCTTCCCCATACTAGCTGATGGCCAGTCAGCTGTGAGCTTCCCACCCCTCTAGGGCAATTAAGACAATAGAGGGTCACCCTTGACTACTCGAGGGTCATACATATTTCTCCCCAGGGTCACACAGATCGCTCTGGGGGTCATACAGACCTCTCTTAGTGGGATCTCCCAAACAGTCACTCTGTTTTCACTGAACTAATCTCTAATGTACAAGTTTCCGGTATCTGTGCTCAAGGCAAAACCTATTCTGAACACCCCTGAATCTTTACACGTACTTGCGCGGATTCTACTCAGTCCTTAGTGCTTAAACAAGGACTTTTCAATCACTCAGTATTACGGATGGAGACTGACTCTCCCTTCTATGCCTCCCTATACACTTTATAACAGATGTATCAATCAAATCACAGCATGGACAGTATACAAAGAATGAGGTATAACATTTCCCACCCCCTTTACAGACAATATATTCTTTTAGGTTCTTTGCAAAAAGCTTGAGCTATCTATATAAGGAACATATGTGTTTACCTCACACTCGGACAGGAAAACAAAAGTTCTTAGAAACACAGATCAAACTGGTAAGATTAAAGTTCTTACCTTGCAGCGCTGACTTTGTTGGATCTGTATTTCCAAGCACTCCTGTAATCTGGTCGTCCGGGGGATCAGCAAACCGTCTCCTCATCTCTCAAGCCCCACGTTGGGCGCCAATTTCTGTCGGGGGAAATCATAATACCCCAGAGATATGCTGTCTGTAAAGGAAAATTAATTAACAGGCCAAGATCGGCCTCCGCCATCTTTTAGCCTGGAGAACCACAAGACACATGGTGGTCGTGTATCAAAATGGATTCTGATTTATTGTTACAGAAAGTTAGCATTTATACAAAAAAAGCAGGTTGGACTTTGACCCGATTGGTTATACATAAGCTGTGGTACATGACTATTGGATAAGTTCTGCATCTCATTATTATACTCCAACCTGGGATGACCTTTCTCATGACATACAGAAGAATTTACAATATTTATGTGTAAACCAACATCTTACACTAATTCTAGATGTATATATCACAGCACGAGAGATAATGATCACATGCTATCTGTCCAGTCCGGTTTGTGGCTAAGGGTCAACTGGTTATAGAACCTGTTATGAGATTCTCACCACAAACAGATAAGGAGTTACAACCCAACCATCAACATTCCACATGCCTTATCCCCTAAAGGGGTCTCTTAAACTCTAAACAGACATCCTTATGAAGCTTATATAAGAAAAAGCTTACAAAATGGCTGACAGAATACAAGATGGAAGATGTGATCCTAACATGGTGTTAGAGGGGCAGATAAACAAATACTTGATACTATGTAACTAATAATACTGGTTATAATAATACAATTGATTTCTGTAGTGCCAACAGACTATATCAGAGTAAAAAGTAAATTCACACAATGTGACTGAGGGCCCTGTTCGCAAGCGGTAGAGGGGGTGACACAAGAGGTAGCAAGGGCGGCATCAGAGGTAGCAGGGGGTGACACAAGAGGTAGCAA
Organism: Leptodactylus fuscus; assembly: GCF_031893055.1. Taxonomy (NCBI): domain Eukaryota; kingdom Metazoa; phylum Chordata; class Amphibia; order Anura; family Leptodactylidae; genus Leptodactylus; species Leptodactylus fuscus. The sequence continues at coordinate 149,070,458 of NC_134271.1, forward strand.
GGGCGGCATCAGAGGTAGCATTGCTTATACAGGGGTCCAGACATTGTGATAGAGGTTACTGTCATTACACATAATAAAGCTGTATGAGCCATCATCAGTTGTGTCCTTTAACGCGTAGATGGTGCCTGGACATATAAAGGATACAACATCATTTTAGGAGTTCTAACTGCGGAAGGATTTACATTGGGAATTGTGATCGGCCTGTCTGATAAGATGCGTCTTTAGTTTGCATTTGAAACTGTAGAAATTGGGAGTTAATCTGATTGTCCGGGGTAGAGCATTCCAGAGAAGTGGTGCAGCTCGGGAGAAGTCTTGTATACGAGCGTGGGAGGTTCTGATAATAGAGGATGTAAGTGTTAGGTCATTGAGTGAGCGGAAAGCACGGGATGGGCGGTAGACAGAGATGAGGGAGGAAATGTAGGGAGGTGCGGCATTATGGAGAGCCTTGTGGAGGAGGTCGATAGTTAGCAGCACAGGACGGATCCAGGGAGGGTTTTTTCAATAGCGGGGTTATAACAGCATGCTTGAAAGAGAATGGAAAATTCTAGAGGAGAAAAAGAGAGGTTAAATATTTTAGTAAGATAAGTCATGACAGCAGGCGACAGAGATTGGAGAAGGTGTGAGGGGAAGGGGTCACTACTACAGGTTGTAGGGTGAGATGAAGAAAGTAGCTGGGAGACTTCCTCTTCTGTAACAGGTTCAAAAGATGAGAATGGATAGTCTGAAGTGCGGTTCGTGAGGGGATCAGTACTATGGTAGGTGAGGGGGGATAAGTACTATGGTAGGTGTGGGGATCAATGCCACCTGGGGATTGGGCAGTTATTTCCTGACAAGTGACCAGGTCATCAGCACTAAGGTCTGTGAATGGCGTCTGCACCTTGGGTGTGAGTAAGGAGTGAAAAGTTTCAAAAAGCCTTTTAGAGTTACTGGAGAGAGAAGAGATGAGGGCGGTGAAATAGGCTTGTTTGGCGAGGTAAAGGGCAGAACTGTATGTTTTAGCATATAGGTTTTATTCATAAATTTGAAGTGGAGGAAATCTGCAGGTGAACGTGATTTTCTCCCCAGATGTTCAGCCCACCTAGACCACCGCTGAAGAAAATGTGTCTGTGGTGTGTGCCAGGGTTGCTGCCTCCTATGTCTAAATTTTTGAGTGGAGGGGCGGAGCCACCTCATCCGATGCATTTTTAAGAGTTTCATTATAGTGACTGGTGGCCAGATTGGGACAGGAGATTGAGGAGATGGGGGACAGAGAGGACTGTAGAGTATCTGAGAGGTGCTGGGTGTTAGTACGTAAATATGTATGATGGGTAGGTGTATCCTGTGAAGGGGAGAGGGCACTGATGGTGAGAGAAGGTTATGATCAGAGAGCGGCAGAGAAGATTTAGTAAATTTAGAAACTGCAAGGAATTGGAAGGACAAGATGTTAAAAGCCCAAAATAAGTGGTTATTGATAGAAACTGTGAGGCTGCTGGGGAGTGAGGGGTGTCAGTAGGGATGTTAAACATCCAAAATGGAACGTCACACAGTAGAATGTGCCAAAAAATTCTTAGTATTTTATTCAGTGTTCAAGTAGAGTTAAAGTGAAACGTTTTTCGGTACAATGGAGTACCTTCATCAGACTCTACATACGGAACAAAAAGAAATACATTTGTATGAATAAAGAGAAGTGCACATAATACACACAATATATACAAAATATATACAATTTATATACAATTAAGGCCTGGTAATATGGAGGCAGACTGTACGATGGTGAATATCCCCAAGTAAAAATATGACAAGAAGACAGAAGCATGAAGACAAACAGAGACTTCATATGACAGGTACCGAAATAAACACAATAAATATTTTTGATAATGGAATCGTAGTCTGTGTGTATGATGCTAGCCAGAAGATCTGATGCAGAGTTAAGGTATAAGCCAAAGTGGGAGGATAAAGAACAACAAGACGATGTACATGAATGAAAATTACAATAAATAGTTAGTACCTTAGTATTAGTGTAGCACAGAGTGCACCATATAGCATAATGCAGTAGTATAGGTACAGCCACTGGATTCTGTAGGTAAACAAATACAGTGTCAGTAAACATATACTGTCAGTAATGCCTAGTTCAGAATGAAAGAAAGAAATAACCTGACAACCATATTAAAAGTTCCACATGTCAGAGATACATCTCACATGATAGTGATGCGTGCTACTAGGGAGGAGGAATAGGCCTGCCAGATATACAAGGTACTAAATACATCCATAGTTGTTATAGCTCAGAAGCCTAATACACAGCTCGTTGTCTAAGGGAATTACACAAGATTATTATGGCTATAAACTCATCATAGTTTATAATGGCTAGCATGATAAATAGCTCGTTGTATAGGGGACTTACCTCCGCTTGTATGCCCGCAGGGTCCGCTTGGAGACAATCGGTGGTCAGTGGTGGGTAGACGCGGCACCAGGAAAGAGCCGTAGCGCTGTAGTGAAGGGCGCGTACAGCGGGGTGCCGTGCTGAGGTATAAAACGGCCGTGCGGCCAATGGGAAAGCTCCGGCGGCGCACGCGCAGAGCGTCTAGATGACATGGCCGTAAGTATCGGTAAGCCGCGCATGCCCATAGCGTAGCCAAGTAGTTGAATTGATGTCGGCATGGCGCATGCGCGGAGCTCCGAGTCAAAGTAGTGGGCAGTGTGAAAGGGATATTCCCGTGCTGAGGGAGAAAGGTGATGTGATAAAGTAGAGTACGTCCCATAATGGTGAATGAGAAGTATATAAATGAATGGAATAGTATACATGTGCCTTGATCGGACAGATATGAATAACAAAAGAGGAGTGGAAGGAGATGGAAAGAGATAAGTTGATAAAATAAAAGGTAAAGAATAAATAGGAATAAAATAGGAATAGAGGAAAAATAGAGGAGAAAATAATAAGAAAAAGGAAAAAACAAAAAAAATAAAAAATAAAAATAAAAATAAAAATTACCACTAGGACCTGAATATGCCAATGAAAAGATGCCAATAGGAAAAAATGCCAATGAAAAAAATGCCAATGAAAAAAACGGAAAATAGACAAAAGGATACTTTTGAAGTTGCGGACCCTGGAGGGTAGATTTCGGCGGGGTGTTAACGAGCCTATGCAAAGGGAAACAAGAACAATGTGATACATTAAATAGAAAAAATGTGATTCAGACAGTATACAGTTACAGTTCAAATAAAAGCATTGAGATCATAATCACGGTTGAGGCCCCGGGGTTCTAATGTCTGTAACTTATGGATCCAGAAGGCTTCCCTTCTTTTAAGTATGGAGATGCGGTTACCACCCCTTCTAGGGACCTCTATGTGCTCCAACACCTGAAATCGTAGCTGTGAGATGTTATGTTTCATGGCGTCGAAGTGAGCTGGGATTGGAAGTAATAGGTTTTTACACCTAATATTGGACTTATGTTGTTTAATGCAGTCTCGCACACGTTGGGTGGTTTCCCCAACGTATGCGAGACCGCACGGACATTTTATTAAGTAAATGACAAAGTTGGAGTCACAGGTGAAAAAATCTTTCACTGAAATTGTTTGACCGCTCTGTGGGTGGTATATCCTATCACCTTTGAGTACATTAGAACACTGGTGACAGTGGAGACATGGGAACGTGCCTCTCCTTGGTGTACTGAGAAATGTCTGTCGTGGGATTTTGGTATCTGAGCCTATGTCCGCTTTAATAAGTCTGTCTCTGAGATTACATGGGCGTTTGAAACATGGTAAAAAAGGTTGTGTGAACTCATTGATGTTTGGGTAAGCCCGACCAAGTAATGACCAATGTCTCCTAATGATATTATGCACCTTATAGGAGAATGGGTGAAATTTGTGAATAAACGGAATTCTATTGCTAACTTGGCTTGGAGACTTGTTTCTAATGGGGGCTCTTGTATCCTGTAGTGTTTTGTGAAGAAGTTTAGTGGGATAGCCCCGCTGGGTAAATTTATTCAGCATTTCCGAGTATCTTGTGTCCCTGATCATGGGATCATCTACGATACGTTTGACCCTTAACAATTGTGATTTGGGGAGGGCTCGTTTTATAGCTGGTGGATGACAGCTGGAGTAATGGAGGAGGCTGTTACGATCTGTTGTTTTGACATAAATATCTGATTGTAGAGTACCATTATCACAGAGGGTGACTTGTGTGTCAAGATAATTGATTGACCTGGTGTCGAAGTTGACCGTAAATTGAAGTTCCGGCCAGACGCTATTCAGATACTGTGTAAACTCATCTAATGTGGATGGTGGTCCGGTCCAGATACAAAATATATCGTCGATATATCTTTTCCACACCAGAGAAAAGTCCCTGAAGTGGCTATGGTTATATATGAACCTCTCTTCAAAATATGCCATGTATGCGTTAGCGTACGGTGGGGCCATGTTTGACCCCATGGCTGTGCCCCGGCCCTATACATAATATTTGTCTTGGAACATGAAGAAATTTTCTTCAAGGATGATATGTAATAAATCAAGTACTAGTTCAATGATACCCTGGTCAACATTGGCCATTTCAAGCAACGTTCTGGTGGCTGTAATTCCTTTAGAGTGTTCGATGGAAGTGTAAAGGCTTACTACATCCCATGTTACAAGGAGACTATTGTGTGGTAAGTTAGAGAGACCACGTGTCAGCTCGTTGCTTGAAATGGCCAATGTTGACCAGGGTATCATTGAACTAGTACTTGATTTATTACATATCATCCTTGAAGAAAATTTCTTCATGTTCCAAGACAAATATTATGTATAGGGCCGGGGCACAGCCATGGGGTCAAACATGGCCCCACCGTACGCTAACGCATACATGGCATATTTTGAAGAGAGGTTCATATATAACCATAGCCACTTCAGGGACTTTTCTCTGGTGTGGAAAAGATATATCGACGATATATTTTGTATCTGGACCGGACCACCATCCACATTAGATGAGTTTACACAATATCTGAATAGCGTCTGGCCGGAACTTCAATTTACGGTCAACTTCGACACCAGGTCAATCAATTATCTTGACACACAAGTCACCCTCTGTGATAATGGTACTCTACAATCAGATATTTATGTCAAAACAACAGATCGTAACAGCCTCCTCCATTACTCCAGCTGTCATCCACCAGCTATAAAACGAGCCCTCCCCAAATCACAATTGTTAAGGGTCAAACGTATCGTAGATGATCCCATGATCAGGGACACAAGATACTCGGAAATGCTGAATAAATTTACCCAGCGGGGCTATCCCACTAAACTTCTTCACAAAACACTACAGGATACAAGAGCCCCCATTAGAAACAAGTCTCCAAGCCAAGTTAGCAATAGAATTCCGTTTATTCACAAATTTCACCCATTCTCCTATAAGGTGCATAATATCATTAGGAGACATTGGTCATTACTTGGTCGGGCTTACCCAAACATCAATGAGTTCACACAACCTTTTTTACCATGTTTCAAACGCCCATGTAATCTCAGAGACAGACTTATTAAAGCGGACATAGGCTCAGATACCAAAATCCCACGACAGACATTTCTCAGTACACCAAGGAGAGGCACGTTCCCATGTCTCCACTGTCACCAGTGTTCTAATGTACTCAAAGGTGATAGGATATACCACCCACAGAGCGGTCAAACAATTTCAGTGAAAGATTTTTTCACCTGTGACTCCAACTTTGTCATTTACTTAATAAAATGTCCGTGCAGTCTCGCATACGTTGGGGAAACCACCCAACGTGTGCGAGACTGCATTAAACAACATAAGTCCAATATTAGGTGTAAAAACCTATTACTTCCAATCCCAGCTCACTTCGACGCCATGAAACATAACATCTCACAGCTACGATTTCAGGTGTTGGAGCACATAGAGGTCCCTAGAAGGGGTGGTAACCGCATCTCCATACTTAAAAGAAGGGAAGCCTTCTGGATCCATAAGTTACAGACATTAGAACCCCGGGGCCTCAACCGTGATTATGATCTCAATGCTTTTATTTGAACTGTAACTGTATACTGTCTGAATCACATTTTTTCTATTTAATGTATCACATTGTTCTTGTTTCCCTTTGCATAGGCTCGTTAACACCCCGCCGAAATCTACCCTCCAGGGTCCGCAACTTCAAAAGTATCCTTTTGTCTATTTTCCGTTTTTTTCATTGGCATTTTTTTCATTGGCATTTTTTCCTATTGGCATCTTTTCATTGGCATATTCAGGTCCTAGTGGTAATTTTTATTTTTATTTTTATTTTTTATTTTTTTTGTTTTTTCCTTTTTCTTATTATTTTCTCCTCTATTTTTCCTCTATTCCTATTTTATTCCTATTTATTCTTTACCTTTTATTTTATCAACTTATCTCTTTCCATCTCCTTCCACTCCTCTTTTGTTATTCATATCTGTCCGATCAAGGCACATGTATACTATTCCATTCATTTATATACTTCTCATTCACCATTATGGGACGTACTCTACTTTATCACATCACCTTTCTCCCTCAGCACGGGAATATCCCTTTCACACTGCCCACTACTTTGACTCGGAGCTCCGCGCATGCGCCATGCCGACATCAATTCAACTACTTGGCTACGCTATGGGCATGCGCGGCTTACCGATACTTACGGCCATGTCATCTAGACGCTCTGCGCGTGCGCCGCCGGAGCTTTCCCATTGGCCGCACGGCCGTTTTATACCTCAGCACGGCACCCCGCTGTACGCGCCCTTCACTACAGCGCTACGGCTCTTTCCTGGTGCCGCGTCTACCCACCACTGACCACCGATTGTCTCCAAGCGGACCCTGCGGGCATACAAGCGGAGGTAAGTCCCCTATACAACGAGCTATTTATCATGCTAGCCATTATAAACTATGATGAGTTTATAGCCATAATAATCTTGTGTAATTCCCTTAGACAACGAGCTGTGTATTAGGCTTCTGAGCTATAACAACTATGGATGTATTTAGTACCTTGTATATCTGGCAGGCCTATTCCTCCTCCCTAGTAGCACGCATCACTATCATGTGAGATGTATCTCTGACATGTGGAACTTTTAATATGGTTGTCAGGTTATTTCTTTCTTTCATTCTGAACTAGGCATTACTGACAGTATATGTTTACTGACACTGTATTTGTTTACCTACAGAATCCAGTGGCTGTACCTATACTACTGCATTATGCTATATGGTGCACTCTGTGCTACACTAATACTAAGGTACTAACTATTTATTGTAATTTTCATTCATGTACATCGTCTTGTTGTTCTTTATCCTCCCACTTTGGCTTATACCTTAACTCTGCATCAGATCTTCTGGCTAGCATCATACACACAGACTACGATTCCATTATCAAAAATATTTATTGTGTTTATTTCGGTACCTGTCATATGAAGTCTCTGTTTGTCTTCATGCTTCTGTCTTCTTGTCATATTTTTACTTGGGGATATTCACCATCGTACAGTCTGCCTCCATATTACCAGGCCTTAATTGTATATAAATTGTATATATTTTGTATATATTGTGTGTATTATGTGCACTTCTCTTTATTCATACAAATGTATTTCTTTTTGTTCCGTATGTAGAGTCTGATGAAGGTACTCCATTGTACCGAAAAACGTTTCACTTTAACTCTACTTGAACACTGAATAAAATACTAAGAATTTTTTGGCACATTCTACTGTGTGACGTTCCATTTTTGATGACAAGCAGGGTTGGGACCCTACGTTCACACTAAACCGCATCTCCTACTGCAACCCTCTTACCAGTAGGGATGTTAAAGTCACCCATGATGAGTGTAGGAATTTCACAGGATAGAAAGAGTGGAAGCCAAGAAGCAAAGTGGTCCAGAAATTGGTAGGGTGAGCCAGGTGGATGGTAGATCACGGCTACGAGTAAAGAGAGTGGAAAAGTCTGATGGCATGGACCTCAAATGAGGGGGAGGTGAGTGAAGGTACTGGGGGAAGGACCTGAAAAGTGCTTAGATAAAAGTAAGCCTATCCCACCATCCTGCCTATTATATACCTCCCAACTTTTGAAAAGTAGAAAGAGGGACAAAAGGGCAAATTTGGCTCCACCCACTTTTATGTTGACTCCGCCCATTCTCATTCATTTTTCACACAGTATAATCCTCCTACAGTCACCCGTAAATTATATGTCCCCCCTTAATCTGCCCCCAGTTTCATGTCCCCCCTCCATCTCTGTCCCCAGATTCATGTCCCCCCATCTCTGCCCCCAGATTCATGTCCCCTCCATCTCTGTCCCCAGATTCATGTCCCCTCCATCTCTGCCCCCAGATTCATGTCGCCCCATCTCTGCCCCCAGATTAATTTCCCCCATCTCTGCCCCCAGATTCATGTCCCCTCCATCTCTGCCCCCAGATTCATATCCCCCCATCTCTGCCACCAGATTCATGTCCCCCCATCTCTGCCCCCAGATTCATGTCCCCCCATCTCTGCCCCCAGATTCATGTCCCCTCCATCTCTGTCCCCAGATTCATGTCCCCTCCATCTCTGCCCCCAGATTCATGTCCCCACATCTCTGCCATCTCTGCCCCCAGATTCATGTCGCCCCATCTCTGCCCCCAGATTAATTTCCCCCATCTCTGCCCCCAGATTCATGTCCCCTCCATCTCTGCCCCCAGATTCATATCCCCCCATCTCTGCCACCAGATTCATGTCCCCCCATCTCTGCCCCCAGATTCATGTCCCCCCATCTCTGCCCCCAGATTCATGTCCCCCCATCTCTGCCCCCAGATTCATGTTCTCCCATCTCTCTCCCCAGATTCATGTCCCCATCTCTGCCCCCAGATTCATGCCCCCCATCTCTGCCCCCAAATTCATGTCCCTCCATCTCTGCCCCCAGATTCATGTCCCCACATCTCTGCCATCTCTGCCCCCAGATTCATGTTCCCACATCTCTGCCCCCAGATTCATGTCCCCTCCATCTCTGCCCCCAGATTCATGTCCCCCCATCTCTGCCACCAGATTCATGTCCCCTCCATCTCTGCCCCCAGATTCATATCCCCCCATCTCTGCCACCAGATTCATGTCCCCCCATCTCTTCCCCCAGATTCATGTCCCCCCATCTCTGCCCCCAGATTCATGTCCCCCATCTCTGCCCCCAGATTCATGTTCTCCCATCTCTCTCTCCAGATTCATGTCCCCATCTCTGCCCCCAGATTCATGCCCCCCCATCTCTGCCCCCAAATTCATGTCCCTCCATCTCTGCCCCCAGATTCATGTCCCCACATCTCTGCCATCTCTGCCCCCAGATTCATGTCCCCACATCTCTGCCCCCAGATTCATGTCCCCTCCATCTCTGCCCCCAGATTCATGTCCCCCCATCTCTGCCACCAGATTCATGTCCCCTCCATCTCTGCCCCCAGATTCATGTCCCCCTATCTCTGCCCCCAGATTCATGTCCCCTCCATCTCTGCTCCCATATTCATGTCCCCTCCATCTCTGCCCCAGATTCATGTCCCCCCATCTCTGCCCCCAGATTCATGTCCCCACATCTCTGCCCCTAGTGTCATGCCGTCCTCTCCTTCATATGCCCCCAGTTTCACGTTCCACCTCAGTCTACACATTACACTTACCTTCTCCTTGCTCCCCCGCCGCTCTCTCCACGCCTCTCTCTCTCGCACACAGTTGTAGACGCGATGTGACGTCACATCGCGTCCACACAGCCAGTAGCCCGGAGGACGCGGCAAAGCAAGGAGCTGAACTGTGACAGCTCCTTGATTTAGCTGCGTATGTATTCAACTCAGATCTGCGTCCTCCGGACGCAGATCTGAGTTGAAATCAGGACATACCTCCCCCCAACCGGGACCGCGGGACACGTCACCGGAATCGTGAATGTCCCGTGGAAATCGGGATGGTTGGGAGGAATGCTATTATCAGGCCTAGAGGTATGTGAGAATTGTAGGCCACCATGAAACAGAGCAGCAGGGGAGGCCGTATCTGACTGCTGGATCCAGGTTTCAGTAAGGGCGAGCAGGTTGAGAGATTTACTAAGGAATAAGTCATTAATATATTCTAGTTTGTTGCACACTGAGCCGGAAAAGTTACTGAAAGAAGGGGGACCAGGGTTTGGGTTTAGTCAGAGCAACATTAGGCTAGATGAGACCAGATTTTCCGAAATGTCTGATGCTGTTTGATAATCTGTCTTGTCCAGGGCTTCTCAATCTTTTTCGACGTGTGCCTCACCAATCTGTCATCATGCCAGGGCATCACCAACCTAGAAAAGCTTCCTCAGGGTGCCAAACAAATACTACTGTGCAGTACAAAATATCTACTAAGAAGCATCAAACTCCAACCAGGAGCACTTACAACACTTATTTAGAGTAATGCAAAATTTTGATACATTCTCTAAAATTTTGGCACATTTTTTAGCTTGCTGTTTTGCATATTAGACTCCAACCCTTTCGCAAGATTCATCCACTTGTCAGAAGAGTCACAGAAACTCCATCTGTTAAACAGAAGCAAGTTAATATACACAGATGAGCAAAAAGGTAACAATGTTCTGACCATGTGACTTTCAGGCACCATACCTCACTATCCACTACAGCTCGGAACATGAGGATCCCATCATGTTATAGACTTCCATCTTGGCTATATTCATACATAAATGTGACTTGTAACTATTTAGCATACAGTCCTATGAAAAAGTTTGGGCACCCCTATTAATCTTAATCATTTTTAGTTCTAAATATTTTGGTGTTTGCAGCAGCCATGTCAGTTTGATATATCTAATAACTGATGGACACAGTAATATTTCAGGATTGAAATGAGGTTCATTGTTCTAACAGAAAATGTGCAATATGCATTACACCAAAATTTGACTGGTGCAAAAGTCTGGGCACCTCAACAGAAAAGTGCCAGTAATATTTAGTAGATCTTCCTTTTGCAAAGATAACAGCCTCTAGTCGCTTCCTGTAGCTTTTAATTAGTTCCTGGATCCTGGATGAAGGGATTTTGGACCATTCCTCTTTACAAAACAATTCAAGTTCACTTAAGTTTGATGGTCGCCGAGCATGGACAGCCCGCTCTCAAATGATCTGAAAACAAAGATTGTTCAACATAGTTGTTCAGGGGAAGGATACAAAACGTTGTCTCAGAGATTTAACCTGTCAGTTTCCACTGTGAGGAACATAGTAAGGAAATGGAAGACCACAGGGACAGTTCTTGTTAAGCCCAGAAGTGGCAGGCCAAGAAAAATATCAGAAAGGCAGAGAAGAAGAATGGTGAGAACAGTCAAGGACAATCCACAGACCACCTCCAAAGAGCTGCAGCATCATCTTGCTGCAGATGGTGTCACTGTGCATCGGTCAACAATACAGCGCACTTTGCACAAATAGAAGCTGTCAGGGAGAGTGATGAGAAAGAAGCCGTTTCTGCACGCACGCCACAAACAGTCGCCTGAGGTATGAAAAAGCACATTTGGACAAGCCAGCTTCATTTTGGAAGAAGGTTCTGTGGACTGATGAAACAAAAATTGAGTTGTTTGGTTATAAAAAAAGGCGTTATGCATGGCGTCCAAAAAGAAACAGCATTCCAAGAAAAACACATGCTACCCACTGTAAAATTTGGTGGAGGTTCCATCATGCTTTGGGGCTATGTGGCCAATGCCGGCTCCGGGAATCTTGTTAAAGTTGAGGGTCGCATGGATTCCACTCAGTATCAGCAGTATGCATATTGTACATTTTCTGTTAGTACAATAAACCTCATTTCCATCCTGAAATATTACTGTGTCCATCAGTTATTAGATATATCAAACTGAAATGGCTGCTGCAAACACCAAAATATTTAGAACTAAAAATGATTAAGATTAATAGGGGTGCCCAAACTTTTGCATAGGACCGTATGATCAGTTCTGCAGATTCTTGACATGTAACTGCATCGTGACTGTTTTGCTCCAAAAAAAATATCAAAATTTTAATTTTTAATGTTTTGTAAATCCATCTTGGGCTTTCAACATGAATTGTTCAGGCCATGTCTCCACTGAAATCGGATCCCAGGTCTCTTCTGCACCCTCCCATTGTTGGTACATACTGGTCGAGTCACTTGGGTACAAAAATACAAAAGCTTGTAAAAAGCCAGGGCAATCACCAAGCGGCCGGCATTAAAATTGATAAGTCTTTATTTTGTCTTCTTAAAAATGCAGCATTTTATACATGGGAAAGGAGATCGATGGAAAAAATGTGCAGATAAAGCGAAGATCGTTTCATGCGAGTTGTATTTCGTCATGCTTACTCTAAACAAATGCCCCCACCTTTAATTTATACAGGTGTGCAGGCAGTGGTGTAACTAGGAATAGCGGGGCCTCGTGGTGAACTTTTGACATGGGCCCCCCCCCAACCAACACCAATGCCGAAGACCTCAACCGGCCCCCTCCTCCGCACTCTATTATGTCCCTTAGTAAGCCCTGCACACAGTATTGTGTCCCATAGTGGCCCCTGCACACAGTATTATGTCCCATAGTGGCCCCTGCACACAGTATTATCCCCCATAGTGGCCCCTGCACACAGTATTATGCCCCATAGTGGCCCCTGCACATAGTATTATGTCCCATAGTGGCCCCTGCACACAGTATTATGCTCCATAGTGGCCCCTGCACACAGTATTATACCCCATAGTGGCCCCTACACACAGTATTATACCCCATAGTGGCCCCTACACACAGTATTATCCCCCATAGTGGCCCCTGAACACAGTATTATCCCCCATAGTGCCCCAGTACACAGTATTATCCCCCATAGTGACCCCTGCACACAGTATTATACCCCATAGTGGCCCCTGCACACAGTATTATCCCCCATAGTGGTCCCTGCACACAGTATTATGTCCCATAGTGGCCCCTGCACACAATATTATCCCCCATAGTGTCCCCTGCACACAGTATTATGCCCCATAGTGGCTCCTGCACACAGTATTATGTCCCATAGTGGCCCCTTCACACAGTATTATGTCCCTTAGTGGCCCCTGCACTCAGTATTATCCCCCATAGTGGCCCCTGCACACAGTATTATGCTCCATAGTGGTCCCTGCACACAGTATTATGTCCCATAGTGGCCCCTGCACACAGTATTATGTCCCATAGTGGCCCCTGCACACAGTATTATCCCCCATAGTGGCCCCTGCACTCAGTATTATCCCCCATAGTGGCCCCTGTACACAGTATTATGCTCCATAGTGGCCCCTGCACACAGTATTATCCCCCATAGTGGCCCCTGCACACAGTATTATGCCCCATAGTGGCTCCTGCACACAGTATTATGTCCCATAGTGGCCCCTTCACACAGTATTATGTCCCATAGTGGCCCCTGCACACAGTATTATGCCCCATAGTGGCCCCTGCACACAGTATTATGCCCCATAGTGGCCCCTGCACACAGTATTATGTCCCATAGTGACCCCTGCACACAGTATTATGTCCCATAGTGTCCCCTGCACACAGTATTATGTCCCATAGTGGCCCCTGCACACAGTATTACGTCCCATAGTGGCCCCTGCACACAGTATTATGCCCCATAGTGGCTCCTGCACACAGTATTATGTCCCATAGTGGCCCCTTCACACAGTATTATGTCCCATAGTGGCCCCTTCACACAGTATTATGTCCCATAGTGGCCCTTGCACACAGTATTATGTCCCATAGTGGCCCCTGCACACAGTATTATGTCCCACCACAAAATGTGTTTTACATGTAATAAATTGTTTGATATTGTACTCCACTCCCCCTAAATTAATACAGTCCACCTGATTATTAAACCTACAATATGTACAATTCCTACATCGATAATGACTAGAGATGAGTGAGTAGTATCTGATCGAGTAGGTATTTGATCGAATACTACGGTATTCGAAATACTCGTACTCGATTGAGTACCACTCGCTATTCGAATGGAAAAGTTCGATGCAGAACCAGCATTGATTGGCCGAATGCTATACAGTCAGCCAATCAACGCTGGTTCTTCTCCTACCTTTAGAAGTCTTCTCTGTGCAGCTTCTTCCAGCTCTGAATTCACTCTGCTAAGCATCGGGCCTGGGCAGAGCCGACTGCGCATGCCCGTGCTACAAGAAAATGGCCACTTTGACTGTAAGCGGCCATTTTCTTGTAGTGCGGACATGCGCAGTTGGCTCTGCCCAGGCCCGATGCCTGGCAGAGTGAATGAAGAGCCAGAAGACGCCGCGTGGACGCTGCACGGAGAAGACTTCTCGGAGGATCCAGCCCGACCCTCACTCGTGGACTTGGTAAGTATAATTTGATCGAACGTTGCCTACCCCTGAAACGAGCATTTTCCCCCCATAGACTATAATAGGGTTCAATATTTGATTCGAGTAGTCGAATATTGAGGGGCTACTCGAAACGAATATCGAACCTCGAATATTTTACTGTTCGCTCATCTCTAATAATTACCACTTGATTTCATTGTCTCTAACCATGTCCTTTCCTGAGCAGAAAAATGACTTGTAACAATGCGATCTTTTATTGTTCTACACTTTTTGAATGTAATGAGGGGGCGATTACTTGCCTTTTTGGCTAATATAGGGTCTTTCTCTAATATGTGCCAATTGTTATAAATGGCACTTTTTATGCGATTAGCCAATGGGCTAAACTTAAAGGAGAACACAAACCTATCCTGTTCCTTTTTATTATGGATGTTACGAAAAAGTCTATTCCTGTCAACAGTACCGGCTTTTTTATCTGCCCTTTCAATTACGGCATTAGGGTACCCTCTTTCCTTTAATCTACCCTTCAATTCCAGAGCCTGTCTTTCATATTGGTCTGCTGAATTATTAACCCTCTTTAGCCTTATAAATTGCCCGTACGGTACAGTCTCCTTTACATGACTGGGATGAAAGCTATTATAATGTAATAACGAATTTGTTGCAGTTGTTTTACGGTATACCTGAGTACTTAACACTCCCTCCTTAATACTGATTTGAACATCCAGGAATTGCAACGCAGTTCCCCCAATATTATACGTGAAAATCATATTAAACTGGTTGATGTCTGTCATTTCCTCCATGACACCTGCTTGTGCTTTGTTCCTATTCGTCTTTCTTCCTCTTCCTCGTCTAATGTGTTTTTTCCTAAAAAAAATTCTCTTATACTTTCTGTCGCTGAAGTCTGGTCATCTGAGGTACTGAATTCGGTCTCAGTTGTCCAGTAGTCTGTATAACGAGAGGGTCTTGTTTTTTTTGTTATGGTTCCCTTGGTGCAAACACAGCTTTTTCTTTACCTCTACCCATAAGTGTTGTACTGGGTTGAGGTTTGGGGACTGTGGGGGACAATCCAGCACCTCTTCTTCATTGTCATTGAACCATTTCTTCGCTAACCTAATTGTAAGCTTCGGGTCATTGTTCCCCTTTTTGCTCGTCAACGTACAGTAATTTGTATTTGTGCAGATGTAACCAGCTGGATTTTTTTTTCCCATCGATGTGGTGGCTGATGTTTAATGCACAGTTCAGATTACAGGTTAATTTTAGATTAGGGACAGTTTCTGTCACTGTATTTGACGAAGCCGTGGCAGCTTTTTAATGTGTGGTCATGCAGGTCTCGTGTTTGCATCGCACACCCGGCACCTAACGCCCATTTCCTTCCTCCTCTTCATGTTCCTTGGTGTTACATAGATTGTGGTGAGAGTCAGACTTACTCATTCACTTACTTCAATATCACAGAGAGGGGGTCTGACATTGCTAAACCAATGAGCAAATCTGCCATTCAGTGTCGGACCGGGGTGTCCAGGGCCCACAAGTGGAAGTGTTTCTAGGGGCCCACTATCAGGACCCCTGCAGACCAGCGATACCGAAACAGGGTGGCTAAAGGTAATAACATGTCGGTAGCCATGCTGCTCACCCGCCATACGATGTGCAACAACGCACTACCTAAACCTACTGCAAAACCTTGTATGGAAAGTGATCAGCATGGCTCCTAGAAATGTTACCATTACCTGTAGCCACACCGTCCTGGAACAGCTGATCTGTAGAGGTCCTGGCTGTTGTATCATCACAGATGTAATACTGACGGCCTATCCTAAGGACAGACCATCAATATTATAAAGATGGATCAATCCTTTAAAGATTTGTCCAGGAATTGGATCAACCCATGTGCCTGGCGGGAGGTGTAAAATAAAAAAAAAAAAGTGCCTTCACCTGTCCCCATTGCTCCATTGTCCACTGCCAGTGTCCATTTAGTCTCGTGCCGGCGCCTCCATGCTGGGAGTCCTGTACCTCATGTGATCACTGAGACTAATTAGGCACAGGATTGTCAGAAATGAGGCCATGAGACTGAACAGACACAGGTGGGAACAACAGGGTGCTAGGGACAAAAACTCTATGAAAAACGTTTCTCTGTTACGCCTAATCCTTAAAAAGGGCCTTTCACCATTTGGGGCACATGTGGTGCAATATACCACTAGACAGCTGACAGTGTTCTGAATTCAGCGCACTATTGGCTTTCCCATTCTGTGCCCCGGGTGAAGAGCTATCGGTGCCGTTACCATAGCTCTTCACCATTAGAAGGGCATTTCTCACAGTCAGTCAGGAACTGCACTGGTGTATTTTGTATATTATTTGTGTATGTCCATAAACGTCATGTGATCATGTGTATCTCATTTAGCATATCAGTGAAAAACCTGCGATCGGTTGTTATGGAGACCTGGAGTAAAGCTGTGTGTATGTGACCTTGTTTAACAGTGTCTTTCACAGCGCCCTGCCCCTTTAAGGCTGACATAAAGTAGTGAAGAAAAATGGCAGGGTTGCTATGGAAACCTGGAGTAGAACTCTAATATGTGGTACTCTGTTAAAAGCATGTATATAATCCTCCGGCGTGTGGTACTGTCTGCAGACATGCGTATTTAATCCTCCAGCGTGTGGTACTGTGTGCTGACATCGTATCTAATCCTCTGGCGTGTGGTGCTATGTGCAGACGTGTGTATCTAATCCTCCCCGTGTGGTATTGTGTGCAGTAGAGTGTGTATCTAACCCTCCGCCATGTGGTATTGTGTGCAGTGGCGCGTATCTAATCCTCCATTGTGTGGCATTGTGTAAAGACATGCATATCTAATCCTCTGGCATGTGGAACTGTGTGCAGAAGTGTGTATCTAATCCTGCGGCATGTGGAACTGTATGAAGACGCACGTATCTAATCCTCTGGCATGTGGTACTGTGTGAAGACTCACGTATCTAATCCTCTGGCATGTGGAATTGTGTGTAGATGTGCGTATCTAATCCTGTGGCGTGTGAAACTGTGTGCATTGGCACATATCTAATCCTCCGGCGTGTGGTACTGTGTGAAGATGCATGTATCTAATCCTCTGGCATGTGATACTGTGTGCTGACCTGTGTATCCAATCCTCTGGCGTGTGGAACTGTGTGCAGATGCACGTATCTAATCCTCTGGCATGTGCACCTGTGTGTAGATGCGTGTATCTAATCCTATGGCGTGTGATACTGTGTGCTGACCTGTGTATCTAATCTTCCAGCATGTGGTTCTTTGTGCAGATGCACGTATCTAATCCCATGGCATGTGGTACTGTGAGTAGATGTGCATATCTAATCCTGCGGCATGTGGAACTGTGTGCATTGGCATGTATCCAGTTCTCCGGTGTGAGGTATTGTGTACAGTGTCGTGTATCTAATCCTGTGGCATGTGGAACTGTGTGCAGACGCGCGTATCTAATCTTCTGACATGTGATACTGTGTGCTGATCTGTGTATCTAATCCTCTGATGCGTGTATCTCAGTTTGGATATCAGTGTTGTATTATACATGTGGAGTGACCGTGTCTATTGCATTTGGAATATGAGTGAAAGACTTGCAGGTTTGTTTTGGCTAATGTGGGGTCAGGGTGTTGGGAAAGCTGTATCTCCGACATGGTACGTTCGAGTGAGTTGGATTCTTGTCTTAAACCTTCCCAGACACCTGATGTATCTGTGTGCCAAATTTGGTGAAGATCGGTCCAGTCGTTTGGTCGCGCATAGAGAACAGACAGATGGATAGACAAAAATTCATTTTTATAATATAGAGAGATATATATACACTAAGATGAGCGAACACTATTCGGAACAGCCGTTCTGAATAGCACGTTCCCATAGAAATGAATGGAAGCCGCGTGAGTGTTCGCTCATCTCTAATATACACCCCTCAGTACTTTAGCATACACAGTGCTACAGTAATACTGCCATGATGAGCCAATGTACCTAATACTACCATGTATGACACTGTCTGCTTAGACAGTGGGGTAGATATTTTTCCCATGTGACTTTATAAATCTGTGCCACCTTCACTACAACAGGGGGTGTGGTGAATAATGCAGGGGGCTGGGCCATTGGACCCCCCAGTTTTACACCGGAAATCTGGCATAAATCATGAACAAAATGTATGCTAAATCCAAGTAATACATTTCCTGTGAAACACACAGCCTATAGGAGGGGGTGTCTCATTTATGAGGGGAGAGCGCCTCTTCATTTATAAGGTGCATGGTTTGCCACCTTTGGGAACTATGATGACCCGGGACCCAGACAAGAATTAATTTTTGTAATATATATATATTTATTTAATTCTATGTATGTAAGACACTGACCTAGAGCTCCCAGAAATCTGTGACCTGGATTGGTGACGGCTGGGTGCAAATCCAGGAACATGGGAGGAAACAGATTGGGAAAGTTTCCCTATAAGAACCCCTGACTGAACCTGCCTAACCTCCGAGTAACATCCTTACAAGAACGCCCCTCACAGGAACCTAAATAGATTCCCTGTAGTTACCCTACCAGTGGGCTGAGATGTAAAAAGAAACAGAGTATTACTAGTAGCGGAAGGTAACAGAGAACAATAGCTGTTCAGAGTTCAGGCTAGACCAGTGGTAGATAAAGGTAAGCAATAGAATACTGAAATAAACAAGGAGACTAAACAGGCAAAACACAGGAAGGGAAAAACAAAGATTAAGGGCTGTAGCAAGTGTACAAGTATACAGAACCTGGAAGTAACAATCTATTATGGAACAATAGCAGGCGAATGAAGATGGGGAAGCAGAGTTAAAGAGGAACAGAGATACAACCCCACCCATCAGATAGGAATGATTGGCCAGACAACCTGTCAGTCAAACCGACACCAAGGAGACAACTTAACCCCTTAGTGTACTAAATACAGCCAGAGGAGTCACTGACACACCTCCGGGGCATGCGCTGCATAGCAGGAAAGCCATGGTGTCCCCGAATCCTGACAATCCTACTAATATTATGATGTTTGTGAGTTTGGATGTTTGTTCCTCAATCACGCTAAAATGCCTGGATGGATTTGCGTGCAATTTTCCACAAACATAGTTTTCCCTTAGAATTGAGTCATAGGCTACTTTTGGTGCCACTAAACAACATGGCTTCCTAGCAGGAGACTCACAAAAGCAGGACTCCTAGCTCCAGCTATAGACTCACACACACTGCCTGGCATTTCCTGCCTCAACCTGCCTACACACTCCTTACTGTCACCTCAGGAGTAGCCCTCACTCTACTCACTCACATTTACATATAGCTTTCCACTATATAACACATCACATTGTCTGTATCACTACATACACAATACAACACATCACATTGTCTGACACAATACAACACATCACATTGTCTGACACAATACAACACATCACATTGTCTGACACAATACAACACATCACATTGTCTGACACAATACAACACATCACATTGTCTGTATCACTACATACACAATATAACACATCACATTGTCTGTATCACTACATACACAATATAACACATCACATTGTCTGTATCACTACATACACAATACAACACATCACATTGTCTGTATCACTACATACACAATATAACACATCACATTGTCTGTATCACTACATACACAATACAACACATCACATTGTCTGTATCACTACATACACAATACAACACATCACATTTGCTATCCCACCAAACTTTTTAAAGCACTTTTAGTTTCACATGTCTGTGTCCGCCCAATTCTCAAATCACCGCAGACGAAGTCGCGGGTAAAAGCTAGTGTACTTATATATACGATTTGCACATTGTCTATCTCGCTTATATTATGTTGTTTTGTATCGTAGAGTCTGATGACGGCCGATTGTAATGTCACTACTCTACATTTGATCATGGGTGTTGGATACATTTCGTTCTGAACTGTGAAGTCTTTTCCTTCTCGGTGTGATTCTGGATTGAGACCTTATCTTCACATTTGATTAGAATGAAAAGTGACTGTAGTGGATGGTGAGATATGGCGCCTGAAAGTCACAAGTTGAGAACATTGTTACCCTTTTGCTCATCAGTATATTTGTGGCAGATGTTGCCAACTGGTTCATGCCGGGACTTGGGACATATATTGCATTTGGAATGACCTAGGGCACCAACAAGCCCGTCAGTACCTGCGCAGAGTATTTAGATACAGGGTTTTGCTCTGGGATATAGGATATGGTGGAACTACGTCACTGGAATCTGGTCAAGTAAAGGGTCTTCTCATAGCGGTAGACTTTTTGAGAGGTTTCATTGTATCTTGCAAGGTAAAGCACATTACATAGGAAGTATATTACCCTTGAAAGGCACAAATGCAATATAAAGAATACTATAAAAGAATTATTGTAATAAAATATAATCCACACGAAACACAAATCCAAAGAGATACAACAGAAACTTCAATTTCTCATGGTGGCCGCCACTCTCGGGGGAAGACTTACTGTATCTGGGCTTGTAGACAAGCAGCTGATCACATTTTGTAAGGCATAGTTTACACGCGGCTGATGTACAATCTCCTGGAGGACCATCCTGCAGATACGACAGGAGGGGCTTCCAAATCCATTCAGAACTTGGCTTTTCACATGTTTCTGTATACAGCCGCTGCAGAAGCTGTGTCCACACCCCAACATCACCGGCTTGATAAAGACATTACAACAGATGTAACACTTCACCTCTTCTCTGATTCTAGCCAACGCCATGGCCTGTAAGAGAGAAAACAATGAGTTACGAGTAAATATTACATGTGGAAGTAAGTTATGTTAGCAGCGTCTCCTGGTGCCCAACCATGGACGTGTCGTCGCCTTCTCTGCGTCACATGACATGAGCCCTCTCTTATATAGTGCCCAGCCTGGGGGCGTCAACGCCCCGAGAAGGAATGTTCCAGAAAGTTCTAGTACATTCTCCTGATATACCTCATAGAAAGCATATTTAACCAGAAAAGAAGGCTGGGGCAGGAAGAGGATGTGAGATTGTAGTAACAAGTGTAACTCTTCACCATCTAGTGGTGCTTGCAGGTTACGAATATATCCTACACCATCTATACACCATATATCCTACACCATCTATACACCATATATCCTACACCATCTATACAATATATATCCTACACCATCTATACAATATATATCCTACACCATCTATACACCATATATCCTACACCATCTATACACCATATATCCTACACCATCTATACCCCATATATCCTACACCATCTATACACCATATATCCTACACCATCTATACAATATATATCCTACACCATCTATACACCATATATCCTACACCATCTATACACCATATATCCTACACCATCTATACAATATATATCCTACACCATCTATACACCATATATCCTACACCATCTATACACCATATATCCTACACCATCTATACCCCATATATTCTACACCATCTATACCCCATATATCCTACACCATCTATACCCCATATATCCTACACCATCTATACCCCATATATCCTACACCATCTATACCCCATATATCCTACACCATCTATACAATATATATCCTACACCATCTATACACCATATATCCTACACCATCTATACACCATATATCCTACACCATCTATACACCATATATCCTACACCATCTATACCCCATATATCCTACACCATCTATACACCATATATCCTACACCATCTATACCCCATATATCCTACACCATCTATACCCCATATATCCTACACCATCTATACCCCATATATCCTACACCAGGCATGTCAAACATGCGGCCCTTTACAGGCATATCTGCGGCTCGCACAAAAGTCTCAAACTTTGACTCTAAACTTTAGAGACAAAGTTTGAGACTTTTGTGCGGGCCGCACATGTACAATGAAAATGAGCGGTGGATTGGGGCGGCCCTGCTGGACGCAGCGCTGCTCCAGCGGCCGCCCCTCATCCTTCGCAGAGAGCAGGTCTCTCTGCCTGCTCTCTGCTTGCTCCGCCCCCTCCTACCTCCACTCCGCCCCTCCTCCCCACACGCCGGGTGATGTGACCATGTAATCAGGCCCGAACCCGACGTGTGCCTGCGTCCTACGCGGTCTCACAAGACCACTGCGCAGGCTGAAGAGCAGAAGCAGGTAAGCTTCTGTCAGAAACAGGGCCATTTTGTGGTCCCCTGTTCAGCAGCTAACCTGTGAGTGACTATTGCTGGCCAAATTCAAAGACTAAGTGCTCTCAATGAAATCCCACACCACACGAGGAAAGTTGGTATAAGAATCTCTTTCTTAGTCTGAGCAGTGCACACAGAGAGAGAGCTTTATTCTGCATCAAGGTCTTTATAGCCACATACAGCAAGTAAACAAACAGCAAGTTCTGATTGGTTGGTTGAGGTATCCGCCTTCTGTGACATCAGCTCCAAGACACTACCTATAGGAAGTGATGTAGCTTCTTGCCGTGTGGCTTCTCCAATGCCATTTCCTGTGAGAGTGACTTCCTGTCATGTGATTCTGTGATTTAGTTGGTGTGGGCGTGGCTTCTGAACATGTGACTCTACACATGGTTGATAGCTACACCTGAGCACCCCCTAGAGGCCATCTTGTTATGTATCCAGTCTCAAATGTAAATAATTATACTGCATTTAATTTTAAGGATAACAATGTATTTGCGATCATATATTTACAACCTTCACACTTCTGCAGAAGAAATTGTGATTTTTCAAGTATTTAACCTCCTACGGATAGGGGATAAATACTAGATTTATGATGATAGGGGGGGTTGGAGTGCTGGGGGAGAGGGGCTTTTTGATGTCTGTCTGGCCCTTCCTTGGGCTTGAGGACTGTTTTTTTTCCCACCCACCTTGTAATTCTTTCACTTGGGGGTTAATTGTAGTGCTGTAGTGCTCCTATTAACTCCCAAGTGCAAGAATTGCAAGTGGGCGGGAAAAACAGTCCTCAGGCCCAAGGAAGGGCCAGATATCCAGAAGCCCCCCTCCCCCAGCACTCCAACCCTTCCCCAGCACTCCAACACAATAATGGTGTCTGCCAGCTTTAACTGAGGTGCCATTTTACCGGCAATCGCAGGCACCCGGAGCAAGATTCGGGGCCTGCGTGCATTTTTATGGCAGCCGGGAGCCTTGTGAGGCTCCAGCCTGTCATTCTATACTTTCTATTGTAGGCTACTCTATGTAGCCTGCAATAGAAATGCCGGATTTTTGCGATGCATGGTATTAGTGATCAGTCCCCTAGGCCCTAGCCATTAGCTGCTGTGTGCGGCCCTCACAACAACCTCTTGTTACTCATGTGGCCCTCGGGGTACCCTGAGTTTGACATGCCTGTCCTACACCATCTATACACCATATATCCTACACCATATCCTACACGCTCTTCTCTGCTTCAGGACCAGACTCAATTTTTTTTTTGTATGTGCGATTTTGAGGGCTGTAACATTTGTATAATTTGGGTTATTCAACTGATTTCTGCATCTTTTTTTCGGTGACACATGGGCTTTGTTTTTTTATTTTCTGTATGTTTTTTCTTCTGGGGTAGGGATAGAACCTGTGATGTGGACTTGGTACTGGCATATTATTATATTTATTTTTTTTATTATTTTTCATTAACTTTTTCATTTTTACTTTTTTATTCATTTTATGTTTTTTTTTTTTTTTTTTACATTGTGTCCCCATAAGGTAATAATAGATCTTGGGGGACATCTCATCACAGTTTTTTTGTTTTTGGTGCGGGGAGATGATACTCCCTGTAACTGGGGCTGATACATTTATCCCCAGTTACATGAGGAATATGAGGGTAGTCTGAAAAGTTTTTGACCTCCACATGTAGATGGCAACACTTGTCAATAGGGTTGAGCCGATCTTGACTTTTCAGGATCGATTTTAAAATCCGATTCCCAAACATTTTTCATTCGAACCCGATCTCGATCCCAATTCCGATCCCAATGCAAGTCAATGGGATTTTTTTTATTAATCGGAGATCGGATTTTAAAAGCAATCCTACCCCCTGGTGTCCACTTACCTCCAGAGATGGCTGGTCCGGTGCCCGGTGCCTTCATTCTTCGCCTCGCTGCGGCTGCACGCTGCTCTTCTCTCTTCGCTGCCCCTCCCTGCCATGTTAGGAGAGTGTGGGCAGGTTAGGAGAGTGTGGGCGGGTACTGGGAGGGGAGACGTCACGTTTCCCCGCCCTGTACCCGCCCACACTCTAAGCCACAAGAACCGCCTACCTAGCGCTTTAAACACTAACCTGGGAGGTGGGGCAGCGAGGCAAGAAGAAGGAGGGCACCGGAGCAGCCATCTCTAGAGGTAAGTAGCTGCTAGAGATTTAGTTTAGCCTTCCATTCGAATGAATGGAGGCAGCCGGCGCGCAGGGGGTTAAGGCTGTGTGTCGGCTGCTTCCATTCATTCCTATGGAACTGCAGCGGAGCCTTCACACTGAGTATACAGCATATACTCAGTGTGAAGGCTAAGCAATGCATTGTGGGAAAAATCACCGATCTCGATCCCACATAAAAAGATTGTGTTCAGAATCCCGATGGCGATCGTGAAATTTTCTCGATCGCCGATCGAAATCTGATCTTTTTCGAACATGATCGCTCAACCCTACTCATCAACCAAAATTGGGGAATGTGTTTGCGCATGCGTTGGAATGTACTCACAAAAATTTCAGCCATTTTGCACCAGCGGTCTTTGTAGTGAGTCGATGTGAGTGATTTTGTGAAAATGGATAAAATCGAATATCGAGCTGTCATTAGATATTTGTTTTTGAAAGACAATACGCCTTCGTAAAAATAAAGACGAGTTGGACGCTGTGTACGGGGACTCTGCACCATCATGTCAAATTTTGGGCTGCTGAATTTAAAATTGGCTGTACCAGTTTGTTTGACGATGAACGTTTGGGACATCCAAAAACTGCAACCACGAACGAAAGCATTGCTCAAGTTCACTAGACTGCTATCTCTCTAACCTTCATTCGGTGGTCCTCTCGCACCATTTGGTGCACTTGAGCAATGTTTTCGTTCGTGGTTGCAGTTTTTGGCCGTCCCGAACATTCATCGTCAACCAAGCTGGTGCGGCCATGTTTAAATTCAGCTGCCAAAAATTTGACGGTGGTACATGATGGTGCAAAGTACCCGTACACAGCGCCCAACTCGTCTTTAATTTGCGAAGGCGTATTGCCTTTCAAAAACAAATATCTAATGACAGCGGGATATTCGATTTTATCCATTTTCACAAAATCACATCAATTCACTACAACGACTGTCAAAGAAAAAACACTGGCGCAAAATGGCTGAAATTGTTGTGAGTACATTCCAACGCATGCGCGAACACATTCCCCAACTTTGGTTGACGAGTAGAGATGGGCGAACACTAAAATGTCCGAGGTTCGAAATCCGATTCGAACAGCCACACACTGTTCAACTGTTCAAACGGGTATCGAACCCCATTATAGTCTATGGGGGGAAATGCTTGTTTCAGGGGTACGCAAAATTCAATAAAATCATACTTACCAAATCCACGAGTGATGGCCGGGCTGGATTCTGCTTGAAGTCTTCTCCCGGCGCAGGGTCCCCGCGTCTTCTTCCGGGTGGAATTCACTCTGCCTAGGCATCCGGCCTAGGCAGAGCCGACTGCGCATGCGTGGGCATGCTCTGCCCAGGCCCGACGCCTGAGCAGAGCCGACTGCGCATGCGCGTGTATGCGCATGCATGCCCGCACATGCGCAGTCGGCTCTGCCTAGGCCGGTTGCCTAGGCAGAGTGAATTCCACCCAGAAGAAGACGCGGGGACGCAGCGCGGAGAAGACTTCGGAAAGGTAAGAGAAGAACCAGCGTTGATTGGCAATGTATAGCATTCTGCCAATCAATGCTGGTTCTGCATCGAACCTTAAACTTCAAACAGCTAGTAGTGTTCGATCGAGTACAAGTATTTCCAATACCGTAGTATTCGATTGAACATCTACTCGATCGAACACTACTCGCTCATCTCTATTGACGAGTGTTGCCATCTACATGTGGAGGTCAGAAACTTTTCAGACTACCCCCGTACAGCCTCCTGCCCATAACTACAGAGCTGAACTGGATCCTCTAGAACCCAGCAGCTCTAAAAGAATCTGATCCCAGCCGCACGAAGACCCAAAACATAGGTCAGGATAACGAAGAAATGGGTCAATAACAGTGAAGTATGGGGGCTGGATTGACCCCCTCAGTTCTCAGACCTCAATCCAACTGAACACTTGTGGGTAGAGGTGAAAAAAAGCTGTATTCTTACTGAAGCGAATTGACCAGTGTGCACCAACATTGGGAACATGTAGAAGAGACCCTGGATCACATTTCAGTCAAGATATGCATGAATTTGATCGAGAGCCCAGAAGGATTCAGGCAGTGGTGAAAGCCAAAGGTCGATTTACAAAATAATAAAAATTTTAATTTTAGGAGCAAAATGGTAACAATGCAGTTACATGACAAAAATCTGCACAACTAATCATATGCTAAATGGTTACAAGTCACATTTATGTATGAGATAGCCAAGTAGATTGTCTATAAAATGGTGGTGGTCTTACGTTCCAAGCTGTAGTGGATGGAGAGATATGGAGCCTGAAAGTCACAAGGTCAGAACATCGTTACCCTCTTCTTTTTGTAAATCATTGTAGCATCGGTGGGTGGGGAAGCAGATGAAACTGATCAGCAGAGGTGAGGGCGGTATCAGGGGTTCACCAGAACATGGTAGAAGCTCCTTAGAATGGTCGTACTAGCTGGGTCGGCACCAGGAGGTCACACAGTATCCAGGGATGAGAAAAGACGTAGTCAGACAAGCTGGGTCACACACAGGAGGTCAGGTACAGAAGGATGGAGCAAAAGGATAGTCAGATAAGCAAGGTCAATCACAGGAGAACACGCAGTACAAATTTGCAGGTCAAGGAGAGGTAGCCTGGCAGGGTCACAGGAGAAGGCAAACTGAGGTACACAATTGGCAGGCGGGAATTGAGGTCAGAAGGCACACAGATACCAGGACAGAATGCAGAGTGGAGCTGACACCAGGAGAACTGAATAACCAGCGGCGAGCCGGACCCAGAAACAAACTCAAATAGACTGTGGCTCGCTGTTTGACTCCCTAACCCCGATAGTCCACACTCTGGTACCAGGAGGAGACTGGCAAACCCCGCAGGCTACTGCAGAGGTTCTGGTCCTCCCCCTGAAGGAGCCGGAAGCGCTGGACCAGGCGTCATTGGAGGAGAGGGCCAGCAACCTCTGTGCACTGCAGTAGAGGCTCCGGCCCGGCTCCTAACAAATACTCAATGAACAGCTCACCCATTCAGTGTTTTGCTAAGTTTTTTCTTTAACAGATTCTTGTAACATAATAATAAAGACATTCACACAGTGTCAGAAAGCAATGTAGTAAAATGACAGGAAAAAACTACGCAGGGGATAGGCTAAAGGAGGGGGAGGAGAAATTTGTCAGCAGGGACAACTACAGCTACAGTGATGTCATCTCTTTAGCCTCTGCCCACGACTTCATCAATCAGATTTTCTTTTTCCCGGCATGTTTAAAATTGGCAGGCTGCCAATTTGGATTAAAGGTGTTTTCCCATCTAGTGTGTCAGCGCTGCCTGGAGCAGATCAGATAATATGCAAATAGATGTACACAATGGACTGAGGGTTAGCTGTTTACAAAGAGAGATAACAGACCTGGCTTTATCAGCCTGCTGTCAAGAGCAGTATAATATAGTACATGAACATAAATTCATAACAGTCGTGAAGCCATGTCATTTACCGGGATAGAAAGTAGCCTGTGTGTTAATCCAGGTTACAAACTATCTATGTGCCAAATTTCATCCAAATCCATTCAGCCGGTATTGCATGATTGAGGAACAAACAAAACATCCAAACACACAAACTTTCACATTTAAAATATTAGTAGGATCTTACAGGACAGATACTCCTGCAACGAGGTATGGAAAAGATAAACGGCTTCCACCTCTTGGCAGTGGCGGATCCAGGGTTTGCGGGGCCCTGGGCAATTGACTTTGGCGGGGCCCTACTTACCGGGGGGTCTCGCACTTCTAACCTGTACCTCCCAACTGTTGAAGACTAGAAAGAGGGAATAAAACGTGTGGCGCGCATAGCGCGAACCTTTCCGTTCGTGCAGGTGCATCCGACATTATCAGACACCGACACCACACGGCGACATGTTCAGTAACTGAAGTGAAGCGCCTGCGCTCCTACCCGAACCACGGGAACCTGTCCAGAGGTGCCAAATTAGTTTCTATTTTATATAAGGGAGCCATGAGAGTAGTTGACTCTGTGCACTCCGGCATCCCGTACATGTGAATAAAGTAGAGACCGGGCACATCTTGGTTAATATCCTCTCATTTATTCATATTATATTTCTCACCGATGCATATCTCATATTTTTTATTTATTTACTTTATTTTTATTTGTATTTTCATTTTTTATTTGCTGTTTCTTTTTTGTTGTCTTTGATTGATGCTTAAACATGAGTGTTCTGTTTTTTTTATATCTTTAGATTAGATCTGACGAAGGGGTATATCCCCAAAACGCGTTATCCTAACCAATCAAAGTTCTACATCTATCATTGTGTCCTGAGGTGCGCGCCACCAGGCTTTTTTTCTGTATACACAATATTTCTACACCGATCTCACGGCCGTACCAGTCAGTCGGTAAGCCAGGGTGTGCTGCCACCTTCACATCACCATTGTGGTGTCCTAAACAATTTGCATCTCAGAACTTTTCAAAAGTGGGCAGCCTTTCATCGCCCAGAATGTCAATTTGACCCAAGGAGAGCGCATGAGCCTGGAGTTTTTTCCTTCTTTGCATCTTCATATTTTTTTTATTTATTTACTTTCACTGTGAGCTGAACGGCGACCACAATCTTACAGTGTGTATTAATAATATTGTGACCATTTTGTGGGTTAGATATGACATTTGACATACAAACATAAGGAGCCTTCAGTTTAATTGGTGATATTGCTATTTATTAATGGATTCCTGTATTTATATGAATATTGATCCCTTAATGAATTAATTTATCTATTCATCTATAAACTGCTTTTGTTCTTGATCATGGAAACTTATAGTAATATTCCGTATGGAATTTCATACTCCCTCTGTTTCTGTATTGATCTTTTACTGATTGTTAATTTTCATATTTATAAGATCATAAATAAATAAATAAATAAAAATAAAAATGAGGCATCTCGTGCATGTGAATAAGTTTATGCACTGGAGAAAGGGCTTTGTGTTTCCTGAAACGCGTTGTACTGCTTACAATAAAACTTACGGTGAATACATCAGATTGTTCCTCCATCCTTTGACCAGAGAGCGCGGTCCACCTTCCCCTGTGTTTGGGTTTAACATTTCAACTTCCTTCCAATGTTGCCATCCAAGAATCCATTGCAAGTACCCCATCTGTTACCTTTCGGAGGGGTAAACATATCTGGAACAGGATCATTCACAGTCATCCTTGGCCGCAGATGTAGGGGCTCGCGTCACCATTATGGCCAATCGTAGACCTCAGCTGTCACTAGTAAGGAAGTAGAAGTAACTGGGTGAGGCGAGGTTACCGTATGAAGTGTTTCGGAATCTTTTCAAGCAAAGTGCCCCCTAGTATATTTTGAACCTCCCCGGCTTATATAAAAAAATATATATTTTTTGCCCTCTTTATCAGTCTGCTCAAGATGTGGCCTAGATCGGGGCAAGAACCTGAGATTGTAGAGTTGTCATCTGATGGTACGTTTTTGTGATGACATTTGTGCACCCCCGACAGGAGAGACATCTACAGATCAGGTATTATAGCCATCACTGTGGATCTCCGTAGGGTAGGGGGTGCCTTAAAATTATGACTGGAGGAGGTGTCATGGCTCTGCTAGGGAAATATTGACTTTATCTTTCCCTCCTTGACAGGTTGTAAGATGAAGAGACCCAATGGATCTATTTTAGGTGTTTCACAATTTTATGTTGTAAACTCCAACATGGTTATGCTTTGTACACATTATGCCCACTTTGGATTGTCCCATTCCAATGGAGGTGTTAACAGGTACAGTAGTGAGGTAAAAAGATAAAATACTATACTAGGGGTCTCTATAAGATGAAAAGGAGTCTTGAGCCTTCATTATATTACCATGTGTCTGTGAAAATAAGACAGGGTCTTATATTATTTTCTTGCTCCTAAAGTTGGGTTTGGGCTTATTTTCAGGGGATGTCTTATTTTTTTTCATGAACAACAATCCGCTCACCAGACCCCGATACACCTAAGACAATTACAGATGGCAAGTGTCAATGGTGGATGGGGACTCATGCGTCACTCCTGTTACTGTCAGCAGTTGGCTCCCCCTGTTGAGTGGAAGCGGCCACAACTCTCGGACTCAGGAGTGGCGTGATGCCAATGGGACTACTCCATGTGTGTGAGAGTCTGGCACTACCAGTAGTGACCCCTTACTGTTGTGGAGAACTATCTCACTACCGCCATCTTGTACAGACCGATCCCTTGAAGTCAATGTTCAATTCTTTTCAGGTGTCTGCTTTCCTTGATGAAGGGTCTACCATATCTGTCCTCTATTCTAGTGACTTTTTTACATGTAGAGCTGCCTGGATTTCTTCACTATTCCTCAGAATATAGATTTGTGAGCAAGTTCCTAAGAAGCTGGGTTAGTTATTCTCCAAAATTTCAGGTTTGTTTCCCTCAAATCAATTTGGGTGTCCATTTTAGGGGGTAGCAGAGGTGTGTAAAAATAAGCATTTTCTCACCTATTCTTGGCTCCCCTGCAGCCTTCTCCGATATTCTTGTCCTCTTCCAGGGCCACACACAACGGTACACACACAACGGCACTTACACACACAGTGGCACATACACAGTGATACACACATAGCAGTACACACATAGTGGAAAACACACAGCGGCACATACACAGCGGTACACGCAGAACGGCACACACATAGTTGTACACACATAGTGGTACACACACAGCGGCACATACACAGCGGTACACACAGAGCAGCATACACATAGTGGTACACACACAGTGGTATAAACAGAGCGGCGCACACATAGTAGAAGACACACAGCCGTACACACATAGGGGTACACACAAAGCGGCATATACACAGAAGTACACACACAGAGGCACACTCATAATGGTACACACAGAGTGTGGCAGACAACCCTCTTTTGTCAGTATCATTGACCGAGTGTAGTAGAGTACAGTTATATAGTGGGTCACCATATGTAGTATCTATAGGGGTAGGCTCTACACATATGAGCCTCTCCTTCTCAGTAATGGAGGTATGATGGTCCATGTAACAATGTATTGCTATAGGAGCTACTCCACCTTATTGCAATGTGTTACAATTAACCTGTTAGGATGACAGACGGTGGCGCTCTCTCAGAGAGTGAACACTTGTAATACCAGTGGGTAGTAGTAAAGTTATATTTTAGTATATTTTGAGGGCACCCTGTTCTTTGTTTATATTTGATCTCTGGTAGTCCCTTATCCAATGGATTACCATACGAGGTTTATTCAGACCATTGTGATATAAATTGGTATTTTTTGAGGAGCGAGTTGCACACATGGGGTGGCCGTTTTCACGGATCTCTCATAGATTTGAGTCTGAATACTATTGTGTGCGGCTAGGCTCACATCTTTCTGTAGGTGACTCTGCCCAAAACCTGCAAAGAGATAAGTAGACGGACACCCGGTGGACCCCATTATAGTCTGAGGGGTCCGCAGGTAACTGCTGTTTTAGTAGACAGGCTCTCCGTCGTGAACCCGAATGACAGAGAGTCCATCAGATGTGTGACCCTAGCCTGACATATGTGCTTCTACTACACCTATAAAGAAACATACAAAGACTTTCCTTAAAAGAGATTGTATTATAGAAGACAGTCATAAAGTATAAAGCATAATAGGCAACAAGCTCTCAAAATCATTAAAATATTAACTACAGGTCCATAAAAAAAGATATCAGTAACAGGTTCGGGAAAATATAAAGGTAGAGAAACGTTGTGAAGATTTCCCCGATCGGATGTTAGAATGTCCAGAGTCAGAGAATTACAAAAGCTGTAACAAAACAAGATGCAATTCCCTCCGGGATCAGCCACGTAACAGGCGGTGACCTCTGCTCGGTAACTTTACAGAAGGTTTTGTTGCTGTAACTTTATAAAGACCGGCGTCCACCATGTGAGATTGATATCTCCTTCATTTTACATTTTGGTTGTCACCTTCCAAGAGTTGTCACTTTAGTCCAAAAAGATGACCTTTCAGTTATAACAAGACCTTCATCAGATATCAGACCAAATAGGAGCAAGGAGCACGATGAACAAGCTTCAGGACTGAAGTGAGCAAAGAATGGATGCACAATCATGTTACAGTCTGTATTGCTCCCATTGGATTGGATTGGCTGGATTGGTTCGGTTGCTGTATTGGTTTCGTAAAATTGCAGTAATCCAAGAGCCATAGTTTTTTTCTTGTAACTGTATCATGTTGTAACTGTATGATCTTGTAACTAACACAGGATACATAAAATACAAATCATTACAAGACTGGTAACATTTTTCCTTTGCGGTCACTTTACGAGGACTGACGTTCACCAGGTTGGATCCGTATCTCATCCACTTTACAGTACGAGTAATTCCAGGATGTTTTACAGTTCAGATGGTTTAGGTTGCCGTAATCCATGAGTTTGTCACATTTTTTTAAGGAATAGGTTGCCAATAGGAAGGTCAGGGCTGGTGGGCATGTATAGTGAGCGGTGGTGACTACCGAGACACTGGCAGAGCTAGATACAGGATTCTGTCTGGGGTGAGGGAAAGCCTAAATGTGGCTCTAATAATGAATCACTTAGGACAGGGGTCTCAAACTCAATTTATCCAGGAGCCGCTGGAGGTAGAGTCTGGGTGAGACCGGGCCACATCAGGTTTTCCATAAGCTATGCGCGCTGCAGCAAATTTATCTCCTCCCACTTTTATGTTGACCCCGCCCATTCTCATTCATTTTTTCATGTGCCCCCACACAGTATAATCCTCCTACAGTCACCCGTACATTATATGTCCCCACATTATAATGTTCCCTTCCAACTGTCTCACAGTATTAAGTCCCTCTCCTGGTGCCCCAGTATAAACTAGAGGGAACATGAAACTGAGGCAGCTGGAGGGGGACTTTCAACAGGGGGGGTAGTTGGAGGGGGGCAATAAATTAATGGCAGCTGAAGTCGGACATTAAAGCAGACATTAAACTATAGGGGTAGCTGGAGGGTGACATTAAATTGGGGGCAACTAGAGGCAGACAAGTCCTCCTACGGTGACTTCCACAGTTTAATGCCCCCTCTAGTTGTCCCCAGTTTGAGTCCCCCCCCTTCATCTACCCCCAGTTTCATCTCCCCCACCATTTCTCCCCCAGTTTCATATCCCCCTTCATCTGCCTCTCCCCACTTATCAGGTTCCCACCCCTACTATGTGCATACACTTCATGCTATACTATGGTAGACTATGGATTTGTTTGACATCTATTTTGTTTCATTTACCATAAGGGACGATAAAGCAATAGGCAAAAGGGATTAGATATTGTTACAACAATCAAATATACAAGTGGCGGCTCACAAAGGAACCAAAGAAGAGAAAAAAAAGTATTTTCCTCACCTACACGGGGCTCTTGAATAATGACCAAGCCTATAGGACAGCGTCCTACTATATTCGGGGCTCGGACAATACATGCCAAGCATAAGATTGCACATCGCAGCATTACCAATATCACAGCACCCAGAAGACAGATGCTATAATAATCCATGATCCGTATGTGGGACAAAACTTATCGAAAGTACATTTTCCAAGAGAAAAAAGTTGTGTCCGGACGGCAGCGTCTCCAGCTCCAGAATAATGTCTTTACTTCCTACAATACAATAAGTAATATGTATATTGAGCATCCCAAGGGGGGGAGGGGGGATGAGTCAGGTATCAAGACAACATGTTCCAGTCAATTCTGTCACATTGTCACCCGCCCTTCATAGACACCTGGACTAATCAGCCTTCTACACGATTGTTATTATTTGATAGAAACAGGTGACAGTATATATATATATATACACACACTATATATATATATATATATATATATATATATATATATATTATATACACAGCCAGGTCCTCACCAGGGACAGTATATATATATATATATATATATATATATATATATATATATATATTGTAGCTGCAGGATCTTGGAGCTGGTGGTCAGGCAAGTGAATACACATGGAGATCGGTCTCTTTAAGTTCAAACTAATACCTTTTATTGGGAGCAGTCCACAAACTTCAACATAAATAGCTTTCTCCAGCAAAAGGAAACATAAACCAAAGGGCTTACTTCAGCCACAAGGCAGTGCAGTCCATCAGCTCTGCAGGTTGGCGCTTGTAGTTCTCCACACAACCCGAATGTTTGCGTCCTCAGCTTTCCATAGCAGCAGCACAAGGGCAGTGAGACACACCCAACTGTCTGGAGATGGTTAAGGCTCCACTGCTATTGGAACCATGCCATTGGGCACTTTAGGAAACTAGCCTATAACTAAGTGAACCTTAACCCTGCTGGACCAATAATATCCTTAAAACCCTCCTCACCCCTTTAACCTGTTGGGTAAACCCCAATAACGACAGACACTTTAGTTTGGATTTATTGGCCACAGCAGCCAATTTATTACAAATGTAACAAACAGTAACAAAACAAATCCAAATAGATATATATATATATATAAAACCACCTAGAAATAAATAACAATGAAATATTAATTATATAAATAACCCCTTACCAAAAACCCCATTAATCTAACTATAACTTCCTGACTAATCAGCAATTATCAGACCGAGCTGATGAGGGGGAGAGTCCTTGGAGCTCACACATGTCTGGCCGCCATTCCGTCCATCACCAACTTACCCCCAGCCGCGATAACAGGCCCAGGAGCACCATAACGACAGAATGACAGTTAATAAACATTAAATACTCCCCGGCACACCAGCCCAGCAGGAGTCCAAAAACCGCCAGACTAAACTACCTAATCTATTTCGTAATGGGAACACTGTATGTAATTATCGGCGTCTGCAGTATGTGTCCATAAACAGATGGCTGCAGAGCGTTGGTCCGGAGACGATAACCAATGGGAAAGTGGGGTGGAGACTTGCCGCAACACGCCCGCACCAAACCGCTTATGTCTACATGGTAGCAAATTGTTTCAGTTACAACAAGGGAGAAATAGTTGTGAATATATAGCTCCTTATTGAGTGCAACTTAAACTATATCAATTTCCCTTGTTAATATCCCATAGAACCGCACGCTCCTCATATATCCCACAGAAATATATGTCCTCCACTGTCTCTGGAAATGTGAATGAGGGCTATAGGGTATACTGTGAGGGTGTGGTTGGGCAGTTACTCCTAGAAGTCCTGTTCATCATATGTGGATGCTAGATACACATGCGTTCTTTTATCAGAAGCGTCTTTATCTCTATCCTACACTGAATGGGTGTGAGTGTAGGAGACCTTAGCATGTAGTCCATATAGTTCTTGTTTACACTAATACAAGGACCACATCAAATATAGGACTATATGCTAATAACAGTATAACATCACTATATATGTGTAGTTTTAAATAATTCTAATAAAGTTTTAGTTTTAAATCACGTATTTTTGCCATACAAATTTGGTGATTATAGATGTATATATCACAGCAAGAGAGATAATGATCGCATACTGGTCTGACCACTCCACTCTTGGGCTATGGATGAACAGGTTATAGAACCTGTTTCTACACACACCTTCAAAGATTATTATTTATTTATATAGCACCATTAATTCCATGGTGCTGTACATTTGGGGGTTACATACAGTACACAGAATATACAGGTAGATATAATACTAACAATGACTGACTGGCACAGTGGGGTAGAGGGCCCTGCCCGCGAGGGCTTACAATCTATGAGGGAAGGGGGGTAGAGACAGAAGGAGAGGGGGAGACTGTACAGATGGCAGTGCGGTGATAGTGTTATTAGAGGTTGTAGGACTTCCTGAATAGGTGAGTCTTCAGGGCCTTTTTGAAGCCTGTGATTGAGGGGATCAGTCTTATGTGTCTTGGTAAGGAGTTCCAGAGTATGGGGGATGCACGGGAGAAATCTTGGAGACGGTTGTGTGAGGAGCGGATGAGAGCAGAGTGAACTAGGAGGGAAATTGTAGGATCTGAGGTTACGTGTGGGCAGGTAGCTGGAGATTAGGTCAGAGATATATGGAGGGGACAGGTTGTGGATGGCTTTGTATGTTAGCGTTAGTAGCTTGAACTCAATTTGCTGGGCTATAGGTAGCCAGTGGAGGGACTGGCAGAGGGGAGCAGCCGATGAGGATCGGGAGGTGAGGTGGATTAAGCGAGCAGCGCAGTTTAGGGTGGACTGGAAGGGGGCGAGGGTGTTTGCTGGGAGTCCATGGAGAAGGGTGTTGCAGTAGTCTAGGCGGGAGATTATTAGGGCCTGGACGAGCATCTTGGTAGTTTCCTGGGTGAGGAAGGGGCGAATTCGGTGGATGTTCTTGAGTTGGAGGCGGCAGGAGGTATTGAGGGCTTGAATATGTGGCTTGAAGGATAGTTCAGAGTCCAGGGTTACCCCAAGGCATCAGGCCTGTGGGACAGGGGTAATTGTGGTTCCATTAACTTTGATGGATGGGTCAGGTGGTGGGGCCATACAGGATGGGCTGAAGATGATAAACTCTGTTTTCTCCATGTTGAGTTTGAGAAGGGAGGAGAGGAAGGAGGCTACGGTTGCTAAACAATCTGGAATTCTGGCCAGCAGGGAGGGTAATGTCTGGTCCAGAGATGTAGATTTGGGTGTCATCGGCATAGCAGTGGTACTGAAAGCCATGAGATTCAATGAGTTGGCCCAGGCCAAGGGTGTAGATGGAGAATAGGAGGGGTCCTAGGACGGAGCCCTGGGGGACACCTACGGAGAGATGGCGAGGTGAGGAGGTGGTGTGCGAGTGGGAGACGCTGAATGTGCGGTCGGTGAGGTATGAGGAGATCCAGGAATGGGCCAGGTCTGAGATACCAAGGGACGAGAGAATTTGTAACAGGAGGGAGTGGTCAACTGTGTCAAAGGCAGAGGAGAGGTCGAGGAGGAGGAGGACAGAGTAATGGCGCTTGGCTTTGGCGGTTAGCAGGTCATTAGTGACTTTTGTTAGGGCAGTTTCAGTGGAGTGCTGGGGTCTGAAGCCTGACTGAAGTCTGTCAAAGAGCAGGTTGGATGAGAAATAGGAGGAGAGTTCAGAATGGACATGCTGCTCAAGAAGTTTTGAGGCGTACGGGAGCAGTGAGATGGGGCGATAGTTGGCAGGAGAGGACGGGTCGAGGGACGGTTTCTTAAGTATAGGAGTGACAGTGGCGTGTTTGAAGGCTGAGGGGAAGGGTCCATTGGTTACGGATAGATTGAAGAGATGGGTTAGGGCTGGAGTAATGACTTCAGTGAGTTTGGGGATGAAATGTGACTGAATCGGGTCGAGCACGCAGGAGGTGAGGTGGGATTTGGAGATTAGGGAGGAGAGTTTTTCATCAGTTATGGAGGAGAAACAGGTCAGGGATGAGGAACAGTAAGTAGTTGGGTAGAGGGGTTGTCGGGGGAGTAGGGTGAGACTGTCTCTGATGGTGTCAATTTTAGTTTTAAAGTAAGAGGCAAAGTCGTCAGCTGAGATAAGTGATGTCGGAGGGGGGGGCGGGAGGATGGAGGAGGGAGTTGAAGGTGGAGAATAGCTGTTTGGGGTTGCGAGAGAGTGAAGATATGAGTGTGGTGAAGTAGACCTGCTTTGCAGAGGTGAGTGCGTTCTTAAATGAGAGCACTGCTTCTTTGTACCTGAGGAAATCCTCCTTGAAGTGGCTTTTCTTCCAGAGGCGTTCTGCAATCCGCGAGGCACGTCTCAGTTTTTTAGTCAGGTCAGTGTGCCAGGGTTGTCTATTGATTGGTCGGGCTCTGGTGTATGTGTAGGGGGCTACAGAATCAAGGGCTGAGGTAATGGTGGTATTATAGAAGGCAGCAGTGGCATCTGTGTCCTGGAGTGAGGAGATGTCAGCGAGTGGTAGGAGAGAGTCTGAGAGGGTGCAGGTGTCAAGGCGGTTGAGGTTCCTGCGGGAGCGTGTTGGTTTAGAGGTTGGAGTGTCAATTGGAAAGGAGAGGGCAGAGAATGTCAGCAGGTTGTGGTCCAAGAGTGTGGATGGAGAGTTAGAGAGGTTGCATATGGAGCAGAGGCGGGTGAATATTAGGTCTAGTGTGCCCCCCTTTATGTGGGTGGCAGAGGAGGACCATTGGGAGAGACCAAAGGAGGCGGTGAGGGACAGGAGACTGGAGGCAGAAGGGTGGGCTGTGTTAATGGGGATGTTGAAGTCACCCATGATGATGATAGACCCTTACCACAAACAGATAAGGAGTTATAACCCATCCATTAACATTCCACACGCCTTATCCCCTAAAGGGGTCTCTTAGACTCTAAACAGACATTCTTATAAAGCTTTATATAAGAAAAAGGTTACAAGATGGCTGACAGAATACAAGATGGAGGATGTGATCCTAACAATTTCCCCACTTTGAGATAGTTGAATACAGGAATTCATATTTAGGTACTTCAGTGACTTAACGTCTACTGCAGGACCTTTCCAGATTCCCTTCATATGTTCCTGTATTTCAACCTAATCTCAATCATAGTTCTGGCCTGTTATTTTCAGTCTGCTTTGTATTTTTCAAACAAAATAAACATACGCTTATTACTGCAACTTTACTGACATTCACTTGCTTATACTATGTATCATTACTTCAAACATTTCCTGTTGTGTTATGAAAACAGAGATATATATCATGACTGAGGCTAATATGGGGCTATGAGGACATATCCTACAGTCTGACACATTCAGATCTTCATTCAAGATCATATCATGTTTAAAGAAAAAAACTTATTGTCCCACTCATTGTCAAGTGTTCTATGCAGGCTTATCGCCAGAACCATCTGTAACAGTAACATCAGGAGAATCTGCATCGCTGTGTGTAGAGACTTCCCTGCAATGTGAAGTATGGATACAATTAGGCTTTCCGTCAAGTTTCATAGAAATACTGGTTATCAGCAGCACTTGGAAGGACCATCAACTCTTGGGTCCAAGGTTTTTCTCACGTGTCATCAATCTCTTGGCTCAAATGAATAGGTCCTGTCCACTAACTTAAAATCTGAGAGGAAGGAGAAAACTCAAAACTATACATTAGTCAGATGTTTTTGCCAAGACATCACATAGTCAGTCAGTACACCATAATACAACCCTAACCTAGGGGCTGACCCAAAGAAAGTTTGATATGGGCTAAAACCAATTCTTCTATCAGGAAGATACCTTACAGAAGATACAAATACAAGTGACACACTACTTCTTCAGTATCCATCTATCTGCAGCCCACTTGTGATTGCTTTCTTCACCAGATATGCCCCAGGAAATCCTGAAGAGAAATAACTATACACACAAGCACGTACTTATACCGTCTCACCTTTAGTAGTTACTAAAGTTATAGTTATAGCATATAGTTATCCTGCAATCCCTGGAACAGGTACAAGGGCTCTGGGCATGGCTCAAGGAAACTTTTCACTTTTTGGCCTACTTTGCATTTACCACATGCCATGCAGGCTTACATATATATCTGTCAGTAGTGATACTAAATCCTGCAGCTGCCCATCCTCCGCTCATCAGGTCACACATGGCTACTTCTACTCAAACTTTTCACTAACTGAACTCTGCTCAATCCAAAATACATACATTATTTTATTCATTATTTCATCTGTGAATTGTGTACCTCTATCAGACTCTATCATCTCAGGTATCCCCAATCTACACACAAGCTCAGATATCAATTTCTTGGCAGTTACCTGCGTCATTGCTCGGCTGATCCAACCTGAGAACAAATCCACACAGACCAACACATATTTGTACGTTCCAGATTCAGGCAATTGTATGTAAACTACTTGTATTCTCAAGAATGGATACAGGGATTTTGATGTGCATGTGGTAGGTGTTTTAACTACCTGCCCTGGATTGTGTAGAGCACATATGTGACATGCTTTTACGTGATTCCCTGCAGCCCTTCCAAAACCTGAGGCAAACTATAGTTTACCCACTAGTGACTCCATGGCATTTCAAGAGGCATGCACCTTACAGTGGGCCAAACCAGCCATTTGGGGGTATGCTGCTATCCCCCATTTTCACATTCTTTGGTACCAGTCACCTTAGAGTACAGCCCCTTGGGGTCTGCTAGGTCAATGTCTCACCTGGTTGAGACCCTTCCATGGCAGTAGTGCTGCTGCTTGATCAGCCTTCTCATTTCCAATATTCTCATGGTCTCTTCCCTTTGTGTGAGCTCTGACTTTCACAATTGCCAACTGCTTAGGGAGCAATATGGCCATATCTCAACTGACTTACTAAGTTTCCATTCTTAATTGGCTTGCCCTGTGCCATCAGGAAGTTCCTGGACCTCCATATTGGACCATAACCATGTGCAATGCCATACGCATACCTGGAGTCAGTGTAAATGTTTGCTGTGCTATCAGGCATCTATAAGGTCAGCCTCTTATACTGACGTGTGGTGGAAGGGCTTCTTATACTATGGTGTCATGTATAATGACTACAGCATACCCTGTAACAAATTTGCCTTTTTCTGTTAGGTACCTGGAACCGTCCACAAACATCTCATAGTCAGGATTCTCCAATGGGGCATCAGTGACATGACTGAAGCCGCCTCTTCTGAGAGGGAGTTTAAAAATATCTCATTAATAATAAAAAAAAATTAAAAAAAATTCTCATCTACTAAATATCTCATCATCTACTCCCCCCTTTTGAATCATGAACTCCTACTGGAAAAAGAGTTGCAGGATTCAAAAGTCAAATAACGCTGAAATGAGATGTTGGAGGAGGATTGTAGAGCAAATTCCATCTTGCTCTATCTTGCCAAAGAAATATGACATCTGTCTATCTGTGTGAGGATTGCATAGATGTCATGTCGTTTGTATACCACCAGGGGGTGGTCTAGGACAATGTCTGAGCTTGTCTCAAACAGGGCCTGTATGGAGAGTACAACCCTTGCACAAGAGGGTGTTCCCCTTGCAACAGTATACAAACGTGTACTATAATATGCCTCAGGACTGCAGTAGCCTGTCCCTCCACCTCAGTGACATAGATTTGAAAAGGGTTTCTGATAGTCAGGCAAGCCCTTGTCAAACAGGTTTTGCAAGCCCATTCACAGTTTATCTGATCCATGGCCAAGAAGGTATGTAACTGAGCATGGGGGGGTTGGCACCTGCAGTTCTCTCACCACTTTGGTCTGTTCATCTGAAAGATGTTTGGTACTTTTGCTCAGACAATGACCTAAAAACACCACCTTTTTGCTTACAAAATTGCAGCTGGTCTTTACCGGCCTTACAACCGTTCTGGTAGAGGAAACACAGCAGGTTCATGTCTGTCTATCTGTGGCACAAAGAATAAAAATTATCACAATAATATGCACTTAATTTCCCATAAAACATTTGTCTAATCTTTTTCATACTCTGGCTATCTCTGCTATCGCTTCTTTTGACTCTTTTAGTTAAGGTGATAATAACAGACACTTCTAATTAGATTTCCAGTGTCTCACTTTAAGCTATTCAGGGCAGTACAATACTTTATTTGCCCTCAGCAGTTATACACTAAGACTTTGTGAGACCTAATTAAGACACTAATTAAGACACTGGAGTCTGAGGGTCCAGCCATTGTAAGTGGCTGGCTAAAACTTGCCAAACCTGTATTCAGACTTATTTATACAATCCTAAGTAAATTCAATTCTCAAACTTCTAAACACTCCAGAATTACAACTAATTCATTAAATGCTCAAAATATATCAGCAGAGAAGGCAAAAACCTTAAGGGATCAAATCTATCTCCCCCTCCCCCGTCATAACAAAAATTTATACACAAAAACCCCCCCAAAACATTACACTTCTGATTTACTTAGACAGCTATCTAGCACCTTATCAGAAGGATAATCTGAATAAAAATGACCAATAACATTGTACAAGTATTAGATAAACATTTTTCACAAAATAATTCCCGATTGTTAACATTCATGAATTTATAGTATAAACCCATAACCAATAAACACTGAGTACCTAGTACATGTACATGTTATATCAAGCACATCTCATATTCACCAGAACACACATATATGTATATATATTTAACGATGGAAAGAAACTCATATCTACTTGTCACCACCCTCTGTGGGGTTATCAACATCTTCATCTGCTCCCTGTGGAGACTGAAAATGTAACAATACAGACATGGACAAACAGGGCATGTATATATAGCAAATACATGTAACACATATGGGCCCATTCACTTCCGTACATACATGCAAACGTCACACTGGAGCTCCAGACACACACATCCATTGAATCATAAAGAACTTATTGAATTTTCATATATTTTGTACAGTGATATCACTTATTGTCTCAGAATGGCCAGGTCTTATTCTTTTCCTACAAATAATCACAGGGTTAATTATAATTCCCACACCGCTGAATATTGAGGAAAAATAAACAAAACATATAAGTAGATGGCTTCATCTTCTCATCAATGTCTATATCACTGTAAAATAAACATAATAATGATTATCTAAAATGTATGCCATTAATCCAATTCTAAAGACATTAAATATGATTTAAACAGCCAATACTGATACCAACATTACATATTAATATTTTTGTGCAGTTTGAATATTTCCAGGGCAAACCTCACTCATCTAATTACCACAGATGTTCAGAACCTCTTACACTATTTTTGAGGTTTACCTTGAGGGCCGACTGCCAGACTTTCAACATTTTTTTCTTTACAAGATTCCAATCAAAGTTTTTACCACTGCAACACATCACAATATTCTTACACAAGGCTTGAAAAGTCAAATACTGGCATTGACTGAAAACAGCTTTACTCTATATAGTTACAAATTATTAAACCATATATTCATAATTCCCCATACATTATACCAGTGGTGTTACAATCTATCACTTATAGCTGACATCTTAGTTACCTGCC
Source organism: Leptodactylus fuscus (assembly GCF_031893055.1). Taxonomy (NCBI): domain Eukaryota; kingdom Metazoa; phylum Chordata; class Amphibia; order Anura; family Leptodactylidae; genus Leptodactylus; species Leptodactylus fuscus. The sequence goes on from NC_134271.1 coordinate 149,113,805, forward strand.
GTGTCTCCCCTCCCCCTTCTTGCTGACTTCTACCAAACCTTGTATACTGTATATCTCTGTTGAGATACAGAGGACAATAGGAGGTGGGGGAGGGGCCTGACATTCATTGTGAATTATCCTGACCTCAATTAGAGACAAACAGGAGCTTCTGATCTTTTTTGGTCTGATTCCTTGCATAAATGCTTCAACAATCATGGTGTTTTTCAAAGCCTTATAGACCTGATTTCACCCAGAATCTACTACCTTGGTGAGTAGTCGGCCACAATATACTTCGGACTCTCCCTATATTTTTATCTAGTCACTCATATAGTGCTAACAACACAATGCAGACCACATTAACCCTTTAGCTGGACTGTGAGTGGGTGCTCACTATACATTCCCTTACACTAAAGAAAATATACAAACACTTAAAGAGGACCTTTCACCATTTTTCCCAAAGGCAGTTCTATATACTGCCGGAAAGCTGACAGTGCGCTGAGTTCAGCGCACTGTCGGCTTTCCCGATCTGTGCCCGGTGTGAAGAGCTTACGGTCCGGTACTGTAGCTCTTCTATGGTCAGAAGGGCGTTTCTGACAGTTAGACAGGAACGTCCTTCTGCCTCACGGCGCCAATCGCGCTGTGCTGTGGAGCGGGGAGGAACGCCCCCTCCCCTCCCTGATAATGCTCGTCTATGGACGAGTACTGCGAGCAGAGGAAGGGGGCGTTCCTCCCCGCTCCACAGTACAGCGCGATAGGCGCCGCGAGGCAGAAGGACATTCCTGGCTAACTGTCAGAAACGCCCTTCTGACCATAGAAGAGCTACGGTACCGGACCGTAAGCTCTTCACACTGGGCACAGATCAGGAAAGCCGACAGTGTGCTGAACTCAGCGCACTGTCAGCTTTCTGGCAGTATATAGAACTGCCTTTGGGAAAAATGGTGAAAGGTCCTCTTTAATACCTTATTTCTGTAACCATTCCTTACTTAATGTTATCCAACATCTTATCAGCAGTTTATCACCTCCTTTTCTAACTGCTTTTTCCTTAAACTATCTCTAGGGCGGATTTCCATACTGACTGACTCTGCACTCCTCCCATTCTGTTCTTCAATTAGAGCATATTCCCCTTTGTAACATATGCTCCTGTATCTGTCCTGCATGATCTAATCTCCATTGGTTCCCAAAATTTACTATCAAACAATCCTATCTTAGGAACCCCTGCTCGCTTAAGGATTTTTTTATTTATTTATTTTTCCCTTTTTCTCGGGCGGCAACTTCTTCTCTCTCTATCCCTATTAGTTCATATGGGGTATATTCCTCTAGGGTCACACAGACTCACTAGAGCCACACAGATTTATCTGGGGGTCACACAGATTTCTCCCCAGAACCATACAGATTTATCCGCATTTTCGCTGATGGCCAGTCAGCTATGAGCTTCCCACCCCTCTAGGGCAATTAAGACAATAGAGGGTCACTCTTGACTACTCGAGGGTCACACACATTTCTCCCCAGGGTCACACAGATCGCTCTGGGGGTCATACATACCTCTCTTAGTGGGAACTCCCAAACAGTCACTCTGTTTTCATTGAACTAATCTCTCATGTGCAACATTCTGGCGTAGTGCTCAGGATAAAACCTCATTCAGTTTCCACAGACTCAACTTTCTCTCTGTGTCCTGAACACCCCTAAGTCTTTGCACGTACTTGCGCAGATTCTACTCAGTCCTTAGTGCTACTACTCGGGTCTCATTCGACCCTGACCGTCCAGGCATGGCTGGAGGCTAGTGTTCTTAAACAAGGACTTTTCAATCACTCAGTACTTTTCTATGGATTAAGGATAGAGACTGACTCTCCCTCCTGTACCACCTTATACACTTTATAACAGATGTATCAATCAAATGACAGCATGGACAGTATACAAAGAATGAGGTATAACATTTCCCACCCCGCTACAACAACATAATTTTTTAGGTTCTTTGCAAAAAGCTTGAGCTATCTATGTAAGGAACATATGTGTTTACCTCACACTCGGACAGGAAAACAAAAGTACTTAGAAACACAGATCAAACTGGTAAGATAAAAGTTCTTACCTTGCAGCGCTGACTTTGTTGGATCTGTATTTCCAAGCACTCCTGTAATCACTGGTCGTCCAGGGGATCAGCAAACCGTCTCCTTATCTCTCAAGCCCCACGTTGGGTGCCAATTTCTGTTGGGGACACAAGACCCCCAGAGCTTATGTTGTTGTAGTTTCAAATTAAATAACAGGCCAAGATCGGCTACAGCCATGCTTTGGCCTGGAGAACCACAAAGACACAGATGGTGGTGTATCAAAATGGATTCTGATTTATTGTTACAGAGAGGTAGTATTTATACAGACAAAAGCAGGTTGGACTTATAACATAAGCTGTGACACATGACTATTGGCCAAGGCCTACTGTAATCTGCATCTCATTATTACTTTCCAAACTGGGATGACCTTTCTCATAACAAAGAAGAATCTAAAATATTTATGTGTAAACCAACATCTTACACTAATTCTAGGTGTATATACCACAGCAAGAGAGATAATGATCACATACTGGTCTGACCACTCTTGGGCTATGGATGAACAGGTTATAGAACCTGTTTCTACACACACCTTCGAAGATGAGACCCTTACCACAAACAGATATGGGAGGAATATGCAAATCTGTCTCCCAAGATGTAAACAGGGAGACAGTGCCTCTGTTTGCTGCCCTCTATAGCAAGCAACCCTGAACAACATGCCCGACGTCCCAGAAGCCTTTGCTGCATGACGCGAGGTTATAACCAAATCAGTTTCTCAGCTACGGACAGCACCGTTTCTGTCTCTTTGGACGTCATCAGCGCAGCATAGAGAGAACTGATTTGGTTTAAGTGAGAGGCTGTGAGACCAGATTGTGGGGATAACGTCACTCTTTAGGGAGAGACCACCTTCTCAGGTGTGTGGAGATTTGGTTATAACCTCGCATCATGCAGCAAAGGCTTCTGGGAAGTCAGGCATGTTGTTCAGGGTTGCTTGCTATAGAGGGCAGCAAACAGAGGCACTGTCTCCCTGTTTACATCTTGGGAGACAGATTTGCATATTCTTCCCATGTTCCTTTGCAGTGGAGCAACTATGGCTATAAGTCTCCACACACCTGAGAAGGTGGTCTCTCCCTAAGGAGTGACGTTATCCCCACAAACAGATAAGGAGTTATAACCCATCCATTAACATTCCACATGCCTTATCCCCTAAAGGGGTCTCTTAGACTCTAAACAGACATCCTTATAAAGCTTTATATAAGAAAAAGGTTACAAGATGGCTGACAGAATACAAGATGGAGGATGTGATCCTAACAGTTTGCACTATAATATCTTTGGAGAAGTCTGGTGCTATTAATACCGGGTGTCTACAAAGGGCTGTTTTAAAGGGATTCTACCATTAAAAAACTTTTTTTTCTAGGTAACACGTCAGAATAGCCTTTAAAAAGGCTATTCGTCTCCTACCTTTGGAAGTGCTCTCCGCCGCGCCATTCGTTAAAAATACCAGTTTGTACTGGTATGCTAATTAGTTCTCTCGCAGCGATGGGGGTGTCCCCCAGCACAGGAGATGCGATGGGGGTGTCCCCATTGCTGCTCGAAAACCGACTGCAGCGCCACCTCTATGCTCTTGTGTATCCACCCCTTCCTTCTTCAGCGTCATGTCGGACGCCTGCACCATACGCTCTGTTCGGTGAACTTTGCCGAACGTACTGCACATGCCTGCAGCCATAGTGTGGACACAGCAATTTTGTGCATGCACAGTACGTTCCTCGAAGTCTTCGCTGCACAGAGCGTACTGCGCAGGCGTCCGACATGACGCTAAAGAAGGAAGGGGAGGATACACAAGAGCATAGAGGCGAAGCTGCAGTTGGTTTTCGAGCAGCAATGGGGATGCCCCCATCACTGCGAGAGAACTAATTAGCATACCGGTACAAACCGATATTTTGAACGAATGGCGCGGCGGAGATTACATCTAAAGGTAGAAGATGAATAGCCTTTCTAAAGGCTATTCCGACGTGTTACCTAGAAAAAAAAAGTTTTTTAATGGTAGAATCCCTTTAAGACTTTGGAAAGCCCTCTCTGCCTCGGGTGACCACTGTACCATCACCAATGTTCTTCCCTTAGTGAGGTCGGATAAGGATGCTGCCATACTAGCAAATTTGGGTACAAATCGCCGATAATAGCCCACAATTCCTAAAAACGCTCTCTCACTTGTATTTTTTGTGAGTGGGCGAGGCCAGCTTTGTATGGCGTCCACTTTATTGTTTTGGGGTTTAATCAAGCCCCTCCCTACAACATAGCCCACATACCTCGCCTGCTCCATGCCTATGGCACATTTTTCTGGGTTGGCTGTAAAACATGCTTTCTTAAGAGAATCCAAAACAGCCTGAACCTTGTTCAAATGGCTGCTCCAGTCTAGACTGAAAATAACAATATCGTCCAGATAGGCTGCCACATATTCTGTGTGTGGGGCAAGGATGGTATCCATTGCCCTTTGGAAGGTGGCAGGAGCTCCCTTCAGACCAAATGGCATCCTGACATATTGGAAACAACCATCAGGGGTGGAAAACGCCGTCTTCTCCCTGGCATCTTTAGCCAGTGATATCTGCCAATACCCCTTTGTCAGATCTAGGGTGGTTATGTACCTGGCTGGACCCAACCTTTCAATGAGCTCATCTACTCGCGGCATAGGGTAGGCATCCGTTTTTAAAACCTGATTAAGCTTTCTGAAATCGTTACAAAAACACCAAGTCCCATTAGGTTTAGGAACCAGTACAATCGGACTAGACCAGTCACTCTTGGACACTTCAATCACTCCCAGAGATAACATCCTCTGCACCTCTTCTGACACAATCTTCCTACGGGCCTCAGGTATTCTATAGGGTTTTACTTTTATGTGGGGTTCTGTAATGATCTCATGCTCTATCACAGTGGTACACCCGGTTAAACCAGAAAATATTTCCTTGTTGTGTTGCAAGAATTCTTTTGTTTCGTGTTTCTGAGAAGTGGACAGAGTCTCTGCTATTCCCACTTTGTGGTGTTCTGACTCTACAACTGTGGAAGGGGAGGTTACCGTGGCCAAGGACTCCCTTTCTCTCCAGGGTTTAATCAGATTTACATGGTAAATCTGGGTGGGTTTCCTTTTCCCTGGTTGGTGCACCTTGTAATTTACTTCTCCAACCCTTTCCAATATCTCAAAAGGGCCCTGCCACTTAGCCAGGAACTTGCTTTCTACACTTGGAACAAATATTAGGACCCGGTCACCTGGATTGAACTCTCTCACTCTAGCAGAGCGATTATATACACACTTTTGCATTTCCTGCGCTTTCTGTAAATGCTCCTTTACTATGGGCATTATCTTGGAGATTCTCTCCTGCATGTTGGCCACATGTTCAATAACACTGCGGTATGGCGTGGCCTCAGATTCCCATGTTTCCTTAGCAAGGTCTAAAGACCACGGGGATGTCTACCGTATAATAACTCAAACGGGGAGAACCCTGTAGAGGCCTGAGGAACTTCCCTAATAGAAAATAGCAAATACGGTAATAGGCAATCCTAATCTTTTTCGACAGCCTTTTTTAGCATTGCCTTTAGGGTTTTGTTGAATCTTTCTACCAGGCCATCAGTTTGGGGATGGTACACAGAGGTTCTTAACTGTCTGATTTTAAAGACCTTACACAGTTCCTTCATGACCTTAGACATAAAAGGTGTACCCTGGTCTGTCAGGATTTCCTTGGGAATTCCCACCCTAGTGCACATATGAAACAGCTCCCTTGCTATGTACTTGGCTGTGGGTTTTCTCAAAGGGACCGCCTCTGGATACCTGGTGGCATAGTCCAGTATAACCAAAATATATTGATGCCCTCTGCCTGACTTCACCAAGGGCCCTACAATATCCAAAGCAATCCGTTCAAACGGAACCTCAATGACAGGCAAAGGTATCAAGGGACTCCTGAAATGTGTAATAGGAGCATTTACCTGGCAGGTTGGACAAGACCTACAATAGTTTTCTATTTCTTTATAGCACCCTGGCCAATAGAACCTTTGAAAAATACGTTCCCTGGTCTTGTCAGACGCTAAGTGACCCCCTAACACATGTGAGTGGGCCATATGCAACACCATTTTCCTGTATGGTTTAGGAACCAGTAGCTGTTCCAGAGTTTCATCATTAACCCTTGTCACATGGTATAACAAGTTGTTGTGCATCTCAAAATAAGGATATCGCAGTTTTAGCCCCTGGTTCCTGTGGTATGTTATTTAGTACTGTCACATTTTCAAAGGCGGTTTTTAGGGTGGGATCTTGTAATTGTGCAGTCCCAAAGTTAACCCTTGATACTTCAAGGTCTGGGAGTACGGACTCAGTATCTGTGGGCTCATCCTCATCCCCTAATAACACCGCCAGAGGAAAATTATCTGTCCCTTGGGTGTTTTCTTCACACCCTGAAGACACCCTATCTGCAACAGACATTTTTACATCAGAAGGTGACAGCGTATCCCATAATCCCCAAAATAAAGGAAAATCCTGCCGTAATATCATCTCATACAGCAGGTTTTTAACCACGCCCACTTTATGGGTGACACTCCCACACACAGTCTCAATATGTACTTGAGCCACCGGATAGTTCTTGGTGTCACCATGTATGCACATGACTCCCATAACTTGCCCTGGGTCACACATAACAAGTAATAGTTCATCTCTGACCAGAGTTACCAGACTCCCTGAGTCCAGTAGTGCCATGACTCTGGTGCCATTAATAGTAAGCTGACACTTTTGGGGTCTGTCCCGGTCAGTGGTTATGGTGCTGCATACTGGGTGGGCAAACATAGAGCAGTGTTGTGCCAAGCTGCAGTCTATGGGTTCCTGTTCTGCAGGACAGTGTGCAGCAATATGTCCAGGCTTGTGACACCTCCAGCATACTATGGGGCGAGGCTGTGCTTTGGAACTGGCTCCCAGCTTTTCATACACAGGAGGTTGCCAATGTTCCTTGGTCGGCTGACACCACCTTTTACCGGCCCAGGGGACAGCCCTGGGTGTCTGCAGGGGAGTTTTCTCCCTAGTTGGATGTAAGGCAAAATTTTCAGCGGTAATGTACCTCTCCACCAACTCCGCAAGGCTGTCTGCATTGTCTGGACTTCCCCGGATAACCCAGCGCTGTAATGGAGCAGGGAGAGCACTTACATAGTGATCCATTGCGACTCTCTCCACCATCTGTTCTGAGGTAAGCGTCTCAGGACGTAACCATTTTCAGACCAGATGGAACAGATCATACATCTGGGACCGCGGCGGTTTTTCCAGAGAGAAGGACCACTGCTGCACCCGCTGCGCTTGGACTGCCACACTGACTCCCAAACGGGCAAGTATCTCCGCTTTCAACTTGCTGTAATCCTTAGAGTCTTGTACAGACAAATCAAAATATGCCTTTTGCGGCTCGCCAGTCAGGTAGGGAGCCAGTACCTCCGCCCACTGCCCCTAGGCAGCTTTTCTCTCTCTGCAGTGGGTTTCCAATATAGTCAGGTATGCTTCCACATTGTCCTCAGCAGACATTTTTTGTAATGAGGCATGTACCTGTTCCCGGACATCATGGACAGGAGCGGCTACAGGTACACCTGTCTTTGCTGCCACTATTTTCAGGAGAGCTGCCATTTGCTCCATCAGCAAGTGATTTGTTTCTTGTTGTTGCACAGTAGAGTGCACCAACTGCTGGACCAGCTCCTCCATAGCTCTGGTATTGTCTTTTGGTGCTGTGGCGGCTTCACCCAAGATGTACACAGCTGAAACTGCTAACTTCAATGGCTTGTTGCGCCAAACGACACTTGCCTGCCCATCTCCTCCACCATATGTAGCTGCAGGACCTTGGGGCTGGTGGTCAGGCAAGTAAATACACATGGAGATCGGTCTCTTTAAGTTCAAACTGATACCTTTTATTGGGAGCAGTCCACAAACTTCAACATAAATAGCTTTCTCCAGCAAAAGGAAACATAAAACAAAGGGCTTACTTCAGCCACAAGGCAGTGCAGTCCATCAGCTCTGCAGGTTGGCGCTTGTAGTTCTCCACACAACCCGAATGTTTGAGTCCTCAGCTTTCCATAGCAGCAGCAGCACAAGGTCAGTGAGACACACCCAACTGTCTGGAGATGGTTAAGGCTCCGCTGCTATTGGAACCAAACTCAGAGCCAGAGCTTTGAACCAGAGTCTATGATTATTACCCCCAACACCTGGAACTGGATTCATCATTACCGAGTGGAGAGGAGCCATCTCAATGGGATATACCTTCCTTCCACCACCTTTCCCTCCACTTGCCTACAATATGTATACAGCCAGGTCCTCACCAATGACAGTATATATACATATATACAGCCAGGTCCTCACCAATGACAGTATATATACATATATACAGCCAGGTCCTCACCAATGACAGTATATGTACATGTATACAGCCAGGTCCTCACCAGTGACAGTATATATATATATATATATATATATATATATATATATATATATATATACAGCCAAGTCCTCACCAGTGACAGTATATATATGTATACAGCCAGGTCCTCACCAGTGACAGTATATACATGTATACAGCCAGGCAGGGCCGCCGATAGGGCAGTACTACTGGTACTGGCGTCAGGGGCCCGGCCAAATTGAAAAATGGGGGGGGCCTGGTTTTGGCCCGCCACCGTGTGCCGGCCCCCTGGCGCCCGTAGCAGTCATTGTGTATGTCCTATTTCAACTCAGATCTGCATCCAGAGGACGCAAATCTGAGTTGAAGACATACGCGGCTGAAGCAAGGAGCTGTGTCAGCTCCTCGCTTCACCGCTGCGTGCCTCTCTCGCTGACACATATGCGGCTGAAGCGAGGAGCTGACCTGTGTCAGCTCCTCGCTTCGCTGCCGCCGCTGCTACTGGCTTGTAGACGCGATGGCTGAAGCGAGGAGCTGACCTGTGTCAGCTCCTCGCTTCGCTGCCGCCGCTGCTACTGGCTTGTAGACGCGATGTGATCACATCGCGTCTAAAAGCCAGTAGCCGGCGGTAGCAGCGAAGCGAGGAGCTGACACAGGTCAGCTCCTCGCTTCAGCCATCGCGTCTACAAGCCAGTAGCCGGCGGCGAAGCGAGGAGCTGACACAGGTCAGCTCCTTGCTTCGTCGCTGTGCGCCTCTCTCGCTGTCACATATGCGGCTGAAGCGAGGAGCTGACCTGTGTCAGCTCCTCGCTTCGCCGCCTCCGCTACTGGCTTGTAGACGCGATGTGATGACGTCACATCGCGTCTGTAACTGTGCGCCAGTGAGAGACAGGCGCGCAGAGAGCTGCGAGGGAACGAAGGAGAAGGTAAGTCAGTCAGTGTAATGTGGAACGTGAAACTGGGGGCAGAGAGAGGACGGCATGACAATGGGGGCAGAGATGGAGGGACATGAATATGGGGGCAGAGATGGAGAGGACGGCATGACAATGGGGGCAGAGATGGAGGGACATGAATATGGGGGCAGAGATGGAGGGGACATGAATATGGGGGCAGAGATGGAGAGGACAGCATGACAATGGGGGCAGAGATGGAGAGGACGGCATGACAATGGGGGCAGAGATGGAGGGGACATGAATATGGGGGCAGAGATGGAGAGGACGGCATGACAATGGGGGCAGAGATGGAGGGACATGAATATGGGGGCAGAGATGGGGGACATGAATATGGGGGCAGAGATGGAGAGGACGGCATGACAATGGGGGCAGAGATGGAGGGACATGAATATGGGGGCAGAGATGGAGGGGACATGAATATGGGGGCAGAGATGGAGAGGACGGCATGACAATGGGGGCAGAGATGGAGGGACATGAATCTGGGGGCAGAGATGGGGGACATGAAACAGGACAGAGATGGAGGGGACATGAAACTGGTGGCAGAAATGGATGGGCGGACATGAATCTGGGGGAAGAGATTGGGTGGGAGACATGAAACTGGGGGCAGATGAAGGGTGTATATGAAGCTGGGGGAGAGATAGAGGGGGGACATATAATGTACGGGTGACTGTAGGAGGATTATACTGTGTGCGGGCACATGAAAAATTAATGAGAATGGGTGGAGTCAACATAACAGTGGGTGGGGCTAAATTTGCCGCGGCGCACATTTTGTCCCTCTTTTGGTTCTTCAAAAGTTGGGAGGTATGAGTACAGGGGGCAGTGGAAAGATGTTAGAAGGTGGAGGGGGGGTGGGATTGTTGGGACATCAGGTGTGCGGCACTGCAGAGAGGGAACTGGGGCAATAATATATAATATATAAATTTTTAGCTGGAGAACTACAAAGCACACAATAGCTCCAAAGTTCTGTGTGCTTTGTATTAATAATAATGTAGGCTGCTATGTTACTAGCATAGCAGCCTGTTTGGGGGGTGGGACTTTCACTTTAAAGGAGTGTTCACATTGCGTTTTTGGCCTCCCTTGCCGGGATACATTGGTAACCAGTCACAATCAGCTCCCCACTTATCCCTGCACAGGGAACTGCAGGCCCCCCTTTTTTTTAATGGCCAGTTCTTCGTGCAGGGATAAGTTGACAGCTGATTCTGACTGGTTACCAACGTATCCCGGCAAGGGAGGCCAAAAACGCAATGTGAAAAAGCCCTGAGGATTTATTAAGAGAGCTCTTATAAATGGTGCTGGCCCTCTATAGGCGCGGTCACATGTAGCAGATTATACCTGCAAATAGAATCTGATTAAGCCTTGTAATGCTGCTAAATAAAGGGAAATGTAATACAGAATGGGTATGTCGCAAATTAAAGTAGTTTTAAAATGGCGGCGGGGGGGGGGGGGGGGCCCAGACACTTAGGCTGTATGGGGCCCCAAAATTCCTGGTGGCGGCCCTGCAGCCAGGTCCTCACCAGTGATAGTATATATATACAGCCAGGTCCTCACCAGTGGCAGTATATATATACAGTCCTATGAAAAAGTTTGTGCCCCCCTATTAATCTTAATCATTTTTAGTTTTAAATATTTTGGTGTTTGCAGCAGCCATTTCAGTTTGATACATCTAATAACTGATGGACACAGTAATATTTCAGGATTGAAATGAAGTTTATTGTATTAACAGAAAATGTGCAATATGCATTAAACCAAAATTTGACCGGTGCAAAAGTATGGGCACCTCAATTGAAAAGTGACATTACTATTTAGTAGATCCTCCTTTTGCAAAGATAACAGCCTCTAGTCGCTTCCTGTAGCTTTTAATCAGTTCCTGGATCCTGGATGAAGGTATTTTGGACCATTTCTTTCTACAAAACAATTCAAGTTCAGTTAAGTTTGATGGTCGCAGCAGGTTTGCATGGACAGCCCGCTCTCAAATGAGCTGAAAACAAAGATTGTTCAACATAGTTGTTCAGGGGAAGGATACAAAACGTTGTCTCAGAGATTTAACCTGTCAGTTTCCACTGTGAGGAACATAATAAGGAAATGGAAGACCACAGGGACAGTTCTTGTTAAGCCCAGAAGTGGCAGGCCAAGAAAAATATCAGAAAGGCAGAGAAGAAGAATGGTGAGAACAGTCAAGGACAATCCACAGACCACCTCCAAAGAGCTGCAGCATCATCTTGTTGTCAGGGACTGCCAACATCACTGTGCATCAATCAACAATACAGCGCACTTTGCACAAGGAGAAGCTGTATGGGAGATTGATGAGAAAGAAGCCGTTTCTGCAAGCACGCCACAAACTGAGTCGTCTGAGGTATGCAAAAGCACATTTGGACAAGCCAGCTTCATTTTGGAAGAAGGTCCTGTGGACTGATGAAACAAAGATTGAGTTGTTTGGTCATACAGAAAGGCGTTATGCATGGCGTCCAGAAAAACAGCATTCCATGAAAAACACTTGCTACCCACTGTAAAATTTGGTGGAGGTTCCATCATGCTTTGGGGCTGTGTGGCCAATGCCGGCAACGGGAATCTTGTTAAAGTTGAGGGTCGCATGGATTCCACTCAGTATCAGCAGATTCTTGAGAATAATGTTCAAGAATCAGTGACGAAGTTGAAGTTACGCCGGGGATGGATATTTCAGCAAGACAATGATCCAAAACACCGCTCCAAATCGACTCAGGCATTCATGCAGAGGAACAATTATAATGTTCTGGCCATCCCAGTCCCCAGACCTGAATATCATTGAACATCTGTGGGATGATTGGAAGCGGGCTGTCCATGCTTGGCGACCATCAAACTTAACTGAACTTGAATTGTTTTGTAAAGAGGAATGGTCCAAAATACCTTCATCCAGGATCCAGGAACTGATTAAAAGCTACAGGAAGCGACTAGAGGCTGTTATCTTTACAAAAGGAGGATGTACTAAATATTAATGTCACTTTTCTGTTGAGGTGCCCATACTTTTGCACCGGTCAAATTTTGCTTTAATGCATATTGCACATTTTCTGTTAGTACAATAAACCTCATTTCAATCCTGAAATATTACTGTGTCCATCAGTTATTAGATATATCAAACTGAAATGGCTGTTGCAAACACCAAAATATTTAGAACTAAAAATGATTAAGATTAATAGGGGTGCCCAAACTTTTTCATAAGACTATATATATATATATATATATATATATATATATATATATATATATATACAGCCAGGTCCTCACCAGTGACAGTATATACATGTATACAGCCAGGTCCTCACCAGTGATAGTATATACATGTATAAAGCCAGATCCTCACCAGTGACAGTATATATATATATATATATCTATATCTATATATATATATATATATATATATATATATATATACAGCCCAGTCCTCACCAGTGACAGTTTATATGTAATGTCCCGGTACTGCTCATCCTATTCCCTTTAATAGTCCTTGCAGACCGAGATGGTATGGACATTTGCATATAAGGTAAACAGTTTCCTCCCCCTTCATTCCTTCTATATAATACCAGAGCCAGCACACAGGGGTCTATTAATGCGCCACCTTTTGGATGTTTTTGTGAACTACACCTGCCTATACTTGCCATTGTAATTTGAGTTGCCAATGTGAAGGTGTGTCCATTATGATCAGGTGACCTTCAGGACAAATCAAGCTCCCTTGACTGGCCTGGAGGAGGAGGAGTTACAGCCCCCTCTAGGGGGGTTGGGGACCTTTTGTCTGAGTCCTTTGTGTAGAAGACAAGACATGTGGAGCTGAAAATGGCAGCCAAGTCTCAGAGCACTGCAAACAAAGATGTCTTTTCCTCTGTACTCAAGATTCTCCTCAGAGAGCGTTTTCCTCTGAATCTCCAAGCCTACAAGCACTAAAGTTGACGGACCTGTATTATCCATACATCTGGGACTTCTACACATATCTCTCTATTCAAGTAAGTCTTTGGGACAAATCTATATTTAAGAAGCCCATAGCTAGTCTGGCAGAATTTGAGGGTCCCCCGCTGCTGGCACTTCTAGTTGCTCTCCTACATACGTGTACCCAGTTTGTTGAGGACTAACCCCCTGGATACAGGCCATCTTTACAAGTATATACAAGTTTAACTACCCAAGCAACTATTAATTAAGCTATCCAAAGCATTCCTGCTCCAAGCTCTATCACCTGCTAAATTGGACACTACCTACAAAGATTGCTGTATTGTATGTGAAGAATTACTCCATATGTACATTTGTATTACTTTGTCCTGCTAGTAAAAGAGCAATGACTACCCCCGAGACCTGGTTGTCTGTTGTCATTGTCAGATATCACGTGGGGGTGGGTAGTTGGGGACGTCAAAAAGGAGATTTAAGAAAGCCGGCCACATTTGATATATTACCCGTGATACCAGCCAAGGCCCTCCTGAGTGTTACATATATATATATATATATATATATATATATATATATATATTCAGGTCATCACCAGTGACAGTATATACATGTATACAGCCAGGTCCTCACCAGTGACAATATATATATATATATATATATATATATATATATATATATATATATAACCACCCCAGGAGAACCATGCAGGAGGCTGGACTGTCACGGTGACCTTATAGGCACCAGAACTCCCAGGAGAGGTGCACAGGGTAATAGGCAGAGTCAGTTAGATGTGACGTGAGTGAGATGGTGATGTGGGTGCCAGTGCTCCCTCCAACAAGGAGCTTTTGCCCAGGGCTTAGCTACAAGGAAGGCAATGTCCAGGCCAGGATCAGTAGAAGTGCTCACTGCTTTATTGTAACAGGCATCTGCTGGGTCACTTGTCCTGTAGCAGTGAGCTGTGGCACAGTGGCTTGTAGCTGGCTGACACCTTCCCATGTATTAGCAGAGAGTCTAAGATGGCTGCAGGTCCAGCTTCTGGTCTACTGCAGGGGCTCAGTTACCTTGTAGAGGTCGGTGCAGGCTGCCAGGGTTATAGCTCTGCTTAGCCTGATATAATCCTGTCCTCTTACTGATAGTGATGGGGGCGCTGTCACAGCTACTCTGTCCTGCAGCTGCTGTGGCAATCTTCACAGCACACAGTGTCTGACACACAAGATGGCCACTGCCACACTTCTCCCTCCCTGGCTGCTTACACAATACTACTTCCTGTCTCTGCTATGACTATTTCCTGTTCCAGATACAGATCTGCCCACTATAGTGTGTGGTGCTATGGATACCACAGCTAGGACAAGGGATGCCAGAGAACAACAGCTTAACAGCATTACACAAATGAATACAGAATGAACATGACAACATATACAATCTATCATAACATGTAAGGCACTTATATGGCCAAATAACCATTAGTAACTCCTGTGAGGGGTTACATCTGTATACAGCCCAGTCCTCACCAGTGACAGTTTATATATATGTATACAGCTAGGTCCTCACCAATGAAAGTATATATATATATATATATATATATATATATATATATATATATATATATATGTAGTGCCTTGTGAAAGTATTCGGCCCCCTTGAGCTTTTCAACCTTTTGCCACATTTCAGGCTTCAAACATAAAGATATCAAGTTTCAATTTTGGGGGGAAGAATCAACAAGTGGGAGACAATTGTGAAGTGGAACAAAATTTATTGGATATTTTAAACTTTTTTAACAAATAAAAGTCTGAAAAGTGGGGCGTGAAAATTTATTCAGCCCCCTTGCGTTACTACTTTGTAGCGGCCCCTTTTGCTGCGATTACAAGTCACTCGGGGTTTGTCTCTATCAGTTTTGCACATCGAGAGACTGAAATTCTTGCCCATTCTTTCTTGCAGAACAGCTTGCGCTCAGTGAGGTTGGATGGAGACGTTTGTGAGCAGCAGCATCAGCTCTTTCCACAGATTCTCGATGTGATTCAGGTCTGGACTGTGACGTGGCCATTCTATCAGCCAGATACGTTTATTTGTGGACCATTCCATTGTAGATTTTGCTTTATATTTTGGATCATTGTCTTGTTGGAAGATAAATCTCCGTCCCAGTCTCAGGTCTTTTGCAGACTCCAGCAGGTTTTCTTCCAGAATGGTCCTGTATTTGGCTCCATCCATCTTTCCATCAATTTTAACCATCTTCCCTGTCCCTGCTGAAGAAAAGCCCAAACCATGATGCTGCCCCCACCATGTGTGACAGTGGGGATCAGGGGGTGTTCAGGGGGATGAGCTTTGCTGCTCTTACACCAAACATATCGTTTTGCATTGTGGCCAAAAAGTTGGATTCTGGTTTCATCTGACCAGAGCACCTTCTGGTGTGTTCCTTGGTCTTCATGATGCTCTCTGCGCTTTATACAGAACCCTGAGCCTATCACAGAGCAGGTGCATTATACGGAGACTTGTTACACACAGGGGGATTCTATTTATCATCATCAGTCATTTAGGACAACATTGGATCATTCAGAGATCGGAACTGAACGGAATGGAGTAAGTTTGCTGCACTGAAAGTAAAGGGGATGAATAATTTTGCACGCCCCACTTTTCAGTTTTTTATTTGTTAAAAAAGTCTAAAATATCCAATAAATTTCGTTCCACTTTACAATTGTGTCCCACTTGTTGTTGATTCTTCCCACAAAACTTAAAATTTTATATCTTTATGCTTGAAGCCTGAAATGTGGCAGAAGGTTGAAAAGTTTGAATACTTTCGCAAGGCGCTGTATATACAGTCCTATGAAAAAGTTTGGGAACCCCTATTAATCTTAATCATTTTTTGTTCTAAATATTTTGGTGTTTGCAACAGCCATTTCAGTTTGATATATCTAATAACTGATGGACACAGTAATATTTCAGGATTGAAATGAGGTTTATTGTACTAACAGAAAATGTGCAATATGCATTAAACCAAAATTTGACCGGTGCAAAAGTATGGGCACCCTTATCATTTTATTGATTTGAATTCCCCTAACTACTTTTTACTGACTTACTGAAGCACAAAATTGGTTTTGTAACCTCAGTGAGCTTTGAACTTCATAGCCAGATGTATCCAATCATAAGAAAAGGTATTTAAGGTGGCCAATTGCAAGTTGATCTCCTATTTGAATCTCCTCTGAAGAGTGGCATCATGGGCTACTCAAAACAACTCTCAAATGATCTGAAAACAAAGATTGTTCAACATAGTTGTTCAGGGGAAGGATACAAAAAGTTGTCTCAGAGATTTAACCTGTCAGTTTCCACTGTGAGGAACATAGTAAGGAAATGGAAGACCACAGGGACAGTTCTTGTTAAGCCCAGAAGTGGCAGGCCAAGAAAAATATCAGAAAGGCAGAGAAGAAGAATGGTGAGAACTATCAAGGACAATCCACAGACCACCTCCAAAGAGCTGCAGCATCATCTTGCTGCAGATGGTGTCACTGTGCATCGGTCAACTATACAGCGCACTTTGCACAAATAGAAGCTGTATGGGAGAGTGATGAGAAAGAAGCCGTTTCTGCACGTACGCCACAAACAGAGTTGCCTGAGGTATGAAAAAGCACATTTGGACAAGGCAGCTTCATTTTGGAAACAAAAATTGAGTTGTTTGGTTATAAAAAAAAGGCGTTATGCATGGCGTCCAAAAAGAAACAGCATTCCAAGAAAAACACATGCTACCCACTGTAAAATTTGGTGGAGGTTCCATCATGCTTTGGGGCTGTGTGGCCAATGCCGGCATCGGGAATCTTGTTAAAGTTGAGGGTCGCATGGATTCCACTCAGTATCAGCAGATTCTTGAGAATAATGTTCAGGGTGCCCATACTTTTGCACCGGTCAAATTTTGGTTTAATGCATATTGCACATTTTCTGTTAGTACAATAAACCTCATTTCAATCCTGAAATATTACTGTGTCCATCAGTTATTAGATATATCAAACTGAAATGGCTGTTGCAAACACCAAAATATTTAGAACTAAAAATGATTAAGATTAATAGGGGGGCACAAACTTTTTCATAGGACTGTATATTTATATAGAGAGAGAGCCAGGTCCTCACCAGTGACATTAAGTGTATATATATATATATATATATATATATATATATATATATATATATATATACACACATATATATATATATATATATATATATGTATTATATATATATACTAGCTGTTACCCGCGACTTCGTCTGCGGTGATTGTAGAAGTGGGTATATACAGGTGTGGGTAAGGTTTTCGTACTGTGTATAAGGTATGGGATATGAAATGTAACTTTGTATCTTGTTGTTGCTGTAATTCAGAGAATACGTGAGACTTTTGTGTTGCAGTTACTTTGTATTTGAGCTGCTATATATACGGTGTTGTGAGAAACTTTACATAGTGACTTTGGGACAGAAGTATTTGAAGTTAACCCTTTCCCGCCGATGGCATTTTTTGATTTTCGTTTTTGACTCCCCTCCTTCTAAACCCCATAACTTTTTTATTTCTCCGCTCCCAGAGCCATATGAGGTCTTAATTTTTCCTGGGACAAATTTTTCTTCATGATGCCGCCATTAATTATTCTGTATAATGTACTGGGAAGCAGGGAAAAAATTCAGAATGGGGTGGATTTGAAGAAAAAATGTCGTTCACTGTGCAACCAAAATGACCTGTCCCCTGTATTCTGTGTTTCGTTACGATTCCGGGGATACCAAATTTCTATGGTTTTATTTACATTTTGACCCCTTAAAAAAAATCCAAAACTGAATTAAAAAATAATTTTTTGAAAAGTCGCCATATTCCAACAGCCGTAACTTTTTTATACGTGCGTGTACGGGGATGTATAGGGCGTCTTTTTTTGCGGGACCAGGTGTACTTTGTAGTTCTACCATTTTCGGGAAATGTTATTGCTTTGATCACTTTTTATTCAATTTTTTATCAGAATCAAAACAGTGAAAAAATGGCGTTTTGGCACTTTTGACCATTTTTCCCGCTACGGCATTTACCGAACAGGAAAAATATTTGTATAGCTTTGTAGAGCGGGCAATTTCGGACGTGGGGATACCTAACATGTATGTGTTTCACAGTTTTTAACTACTTTTATATGTGTTCTAGGGAAAGGGGGTGATTTGAATTTTTAATCCTTTTTATTAGTTTTTTTTAGATTTTTTTTACTTTTTTTTAAACTTTTTTTTTGCAATTATTAGACTGCCTAGGGGTATTGACATGGGTGGGCGGTGTCGCGGATTGTCAGAGCGGTGGGGGTCGGCAAACATGGCCGCTCCGGAGCATTAAAGAGAACCTCCTGGAGTATGGTTAAGGTGAGGGGTAAAGTGGTAAAGTATATGTATATGAGATTGTGTGGGGTTAGGGGCGAGGCTGCAGAGGGCAATATGAATTTTGTGGCTTGCTATGGTCCAAAGTGTGTGAGATTGCAGAGATGGTGGTGTGAGTTTTGGTTTTGTGGGGTCCTGGCACAAACGTATGTGCGCTATTGTGACGAAAGGTAGCCTATTGTTTAATCGAGTGTATTAACTATGTTTGTGGAAAATTTCAGCCATATCGGTGGAGCGGTTTTTCCGTGATTGAGGAACAAACATCCGAACATGCAAACATCCAAACACACAAACACACAAACCCACAAACTCACAAACTTTCACATTTATAATATTAATAGGATATACACACACATACACACACACACACCTCTAGGCTGTGTAAGGGTGAGTTTGCAAAATCACGGCCACAAAATAGCGCCGCGTATACGATACTGGCTCCAATTGAAATCAATGGGAGCGTATACGTGCTACATCACGCAGCACTTTACTCCGTGTGAACTCACCCTAAGGGCTATCTGACCAAGAAGGAGAGTGATGGGGTGCTACGCCAGATGACCTCCACAGTCACCAGACCTAAACCCAATCGAGATGGTTTGGGGTGAACTGGACCACAGAGTGAAGGCAAAAGGGCCAACAAGTGCTAAGTATCTCTGGGAACTCCTTCAAGACTGTTGGAAGACCATTTCAGGTATCTTAACACAAATATATTAGGTATCAAGGTAACAGGAAAATCAGATGCCAAACAGATTGTATACCTAGACATTTTATTGGTAGGTGAGAGAGACCAAATTTATACAAAAACCTTTTTTTAAAGGGAGCCTATCTTTCAAACACATTTTTTTCTCATTAACACATTGGAATAGCCTTAAGAAAGGCTATTCTTCTCCTACCTTTCGTTGTCTTCTCCGCGCCACCGTTCGTTGAAATTCCGTTTTTTGTTGGTATGTAAATTAGCGGGCCCCAGCACTCAAACAGCACTCGGGACGTCCCCAATGCTGCGAGAGAACTCTCCAGCGCCGCCTCCATCTTCTTCTGGAACGGGGTTTTCTTTGCGTCTTCTTCCAGCGGTAACTTCTAACTTCTAGGCATCAGACCTAGGGCAAAGTCGACTGCCCGCCGGCCACACAGTATTGTAAGTGGCCATTTTCTCGTGGCTTGCCTGAGGCCTAGAAGTTAGAAGCCACCGCCAGAAGAAGACGCGGTGAAGACCTCCTTCCAGAAGAAGATGGAGGCGGCGCTGGAGAGTTCTCTCGCAGCATTGGAGATGCCTCCAGTGCTGTTTGAGTGCTGGGCCCCTCCCCCAGTGCTGCAAAAGAACTCATTTACATACTGGAATTTAAGCGAACGGTGGCGCAGAGAAGACAACGAAAGGTAGGAGAAGAAGAGCCTTTCTTAAGGCTATTCCGACGTGTTAGTTAGAAAAAAACAATGTGTTTGAAAGATAGGATCCCTTTAACTCAATAGACTGTAACAATTTATTAGATTTTAGAAGCCTCCATTTTGCCAAATGGAAACAAAATGTGCCTTTTGGCCAATTCCACCATATTAGGAGGAATTATACTAGGGACAAGGACTATGTGGCGCAAAGTTCCATCTTGGCCAAAAGGTTAAAAAATAAAAAAATACCCTAAAGATATTATCACAGCAGCCAGGTCCAGAGTGGTACTCTATCCCAAATGGACTGTTTTACACCGAGAATATCAACAGACACAGAAGATTATCAATTTAATTTTATTACTTCTTTCAGATCTTCCAATAAATCTATTAGGGAAATTATTAGAAGAATTAAACACTTTTCATCCTGCCGGCCTTCATATAGGATCAGACGATGTTACCAAATAGTTTCCTGTCTCGCGCAGGCGCAGTCCCGCTAAGTTTACAACACATCGAGTGCGTCAGTGCACCTGCGCAAACCTTTCCATTTGTGTAGGCGCATCCGACATTATCAGACGCCGACACCACACGGCGACATGTTCAGTACCTGAAGTGAAGCATCAGCGCTCTTACCCGGAGCACGGGAACCTGTCCAGCGCTGGCAAATTAGTTTCTATTCTGTATAAGGGAGCCACGAGAGTAGTTGACTCCGCGCACTCCGGCATCCCGTGCACATGAATAAAGTAGGGACCGGGCACATGTTGTAAAGGTTAATATCCTCTCATTTATTCATATTATATTTCTCATCGATGCATCTCTCATGTTTTCTATTTATTTACTTTCACTGTGATCTGAACGGCGACCACAATCTTACAGTGTGTATTAAATAAGATTGTGACCATTTTGTGGGTTAGCTATGACATTTTGCTAACAAACATAAGGATTAGAGATGAGCGAGTAGTTAAATACTCGATATTCGTTTCAAGTAGCCCCTCAATATTCGACTACTCGAATCGAATATCGAATCCTATTATACTCTATGGGGGGAAAATGCTCGTTTCAGGGGTAGGCAACATTCAATCAAATTGAACTTACCAAGTCCACGAGTGAGGGTCGGGCTGGATTCTCCGAGAAGTCTTCTCTGCGCCACGTCCCAGCGTCGTCATCCGGCAATGAATTCACTCTGCTAGGCATCGGGCCTGGGCAGAGACGACTACGCATGCCCGCACTACAAGAAAATGGCCGCTTTGACTATAAGAGGCCATTTTCTTGTAGTGTGACCATGTGCAGTCGGCTCTGCCCAGGCCCGATGAATAGCAGCGTGAATTCAGAACCGGAAGACGCCGTGGGGACGCTGCACGGAGAGAAGACTTCTAAAGGTAGGAGAAGAACCAGTGATGATTGGCCAACTGTATAGCATTCAGCCAATCAACACTGGTTCTGCATCGAATTTTTCCATTCGAATAGCGAGTAGTATTTGACCGAGTACGAGTATTTCGAATACCGTAGTATTTGATCGAATACCTACTCGATCGAACACTACTCGCTCATCTCTAATAAGGATCCTTCCATAAGGAATTTCAATTTAATTGGTGAGATCGATATTTCTTTATGGATTCCTGTATTTACCGTATATACTCGAGTATAAGCCGACCCGAATATAAGCCAAGGCCCCTAATTTTACCACAAAAAACTGAGAAAACTTATTGACTCGAGTATAAGCCGAGGGAGGGAAATGCAGCGGCTACTGGAAAATTTCAAAAATTAAAATGGTCGGAGTTTTTGGGTGCAGTAGTTGCTGGGTGCTGGGGAAGGGGGTACTTTGGTTGTCTGTCTGCCCCTTCCCTGAGCTTGAGGACTGAGTTTTTTCTTCCCTCACTTGGAATTCAGCCTGGCTGAATATAGGGGATCTGCAGTGCTCCTATTAACCCCTTTCTGATGGAACAGGAGCACTGCAGATCCCCTATATTCAGTAGACCGGGCACTGTCGGACACAGGGAGACCTAATGTGTATGTGTGTCAGTCATTTTCTACTTTTATATGTATTCTAGGGAAATGAGGGATTTATAACTTTTATTTACTTTATTTTTTTATTATATTTTTTAAAGCTTCTTTTTCTTTTCACTATTTTATGGGAGATTCTATACATTACTATTGCTTCTGGTCACAGACCCCCCTGCCCCCCTCCCCTCAATTTTTTATATTTTTTTGCTTGACTCGAGTATAAGCCGAGGGGGGCTTTTTCAGCACAAAAACTGGGCCGAACAACTCGGCTTATACTCCCTTGAACCCTAAATTTATTTATTTATCTATTCATCTATAAACAGCTTTTGTTCTTGAAGCTTATAGTAATATTCTGTATGGAATTTCGAACTCCTTTTGTTTCTGTATTGAATTTTTATTATTATTTTTCATATTTATAAGATCATGGATAAATGAAAATAAAAATGAGGCATCTCGTGCATGTGAATAAGTTTATGCACTTGAGAAAGGGCTTTGTGTTTCCTGAAACGCGTTGTACTGCTTACAATAAAACTTACGGTGAATACATCAGATCAGATTGTTCCTCCATCCTTTGACCAGAGAGCGCGGTCCACCTTCCCCTGTGTTTGCGTTTAACATGTCAACTTCCTTCCAATGTTGCCATCCAAGAATCGATTCAAGTAACCCATCTGTTACCTTTCGGAGGGGTAACAATTTCTGGAACAGGATCATTCACAGTCATCTTTCCCCGCAGATGTAGGGGCTTGCGTCACCATTATGGCCAATCGTAGACCTCAGCTATCACTAGTAAGGAAGTAGAAGTAACTGGGTGAGGCGAGGTTACCGTATGAAGTGTTTCGGAATCTTTTCAAGCAAAGTTCCCCCTAGTATATTTTGCACCTCCCCTGGCCTATATAAAAAATATATATTTTTGCCCTCAGTTTGCTCAAGATGTGGCCTAGATCGGGGCAAGAACCTGAGATTGTAGAGTTGTCATCTGATGGTACGTTTTTGTGATGACATGTGTGCACCCCCCCGACAGGAGAGACATCTACAGATCAAGTATTATAGCCATCACTGTGGATCTCCGTAGGGTAGGGGGTGCCTTAAAATTATGACTGGAGGAGGTGTCATGGCTCTGCTAGGGAAATATTGACTTTATTTTTCCCTCAGGAGTGGAGTGATGCCAATGGGACTACTCCATGTGTGTGAGAGTCTGGCACTACCAATAGGCACCCCTTACTGTTGTGGAGAACTATCTCACTACCGCCATCTTGTACAGACCGATCCCTTGAAGTCAATGTTCAATTCTTTTCAGGTGTCTGCTTTCCTTGATGAAGGGTCTACCATATCTGTCCTCCTCTATTCTAGTGACTTTTTTACATGTAGAGTTGCCTGGATTTCTGCACTATTCCTCAGAATATAGATTTGTGAGCAAGTTCCTAAGAAGCTGGGTTAGTTATTCTCCAAAATTTCGGGTTTGTCTCCTTTAAGTCAATTTGGGTGTCCATTTTAGGGGGTAGCAGAGGTGTGTAAAAATAAGCATTTTATCACCTATTCTTGGCTCCCCTACAGCCTTCTCCGGTATTCTTGTCCTCTTCCAGGGCCACACATAACGGTACACACACAGCAGCACATACACAGCAGTAAACACACAGCGGCACATACACAGCAGTACACACAGAGTGGCATACACATAGTGGTACACACACAGTGGTATAAACAGAGCGGTGCACACATAGTGGAAGACACACAGCCGTACACACATAGGGGTAAATACACAGTGGCACACTCATAATGGTACACACAGTGTGTGGCAGACAACCCTCTTTTGTCAGTATCATTGACCGAGTGTAGTAGAGTACAGTTATATAGTGGGTCACCATATGTAGTATCTATGGGGGTAGGCTCTACACATATGAGCCCCCCCCCTCAGTAATGGAGGTATGATGGTCCATGTAACAATGTATTGCTATAGGAGCTACTCCACCTTAGACTGCAATGCGTTACAATTAACCTGTTAGGATGACTGACAGACAGACGGTGGCGCTCTCTCAGAGAGTGAACACTGGTAATACCAGTGGGTAGTAGTAAAGTTATATTTTAGTATATTTTGAGGGCACCCACTTCTTTTATATTTGATCTCTGGTAGTCCCTTATCCAGTGGATTACCATACGAGGTTTATTCAGACCACTGTGATATAAATTTGCACACATGGGGCGGCCATCTTCACAGATCTCTCATAGATTTGAGTCTGAATACTATTGTGTGCGGCTAGGCTCACATCTCTCTGTAGGTGACTCTGCCGAAAACTGGCAAAGAGAAAAGCAGACGGACACCCGGTGGACCCCATTATAGTCTGAGGGGTCCACGTGCAGGTTTAGTAGACAGGCTCTCCTTCGTGAACCCGAATGACAGAGAGTCCATCAGATGTGTGACCCTAGCCTGACATATGTGGTTCTACTACACCTAGAAAGAAACATACAAAGACTTTCCTTAAAAGAGATTGTATTATAGAAGACAGTCATAAAGTATAATGCATAATAGGCGACAAGCTATCAAATAAAATCATTAAACTATTAATTACAGGTCCATTAAAAAAAGATATCAGTAACAGGTTCGGACCTTCTAAGAAAATATAAAGGTAAAGAAACGTTGTGAAGATTCGTCCAATCGGATGTTAGAATGTCCAGAGTCAGAGAATTCCAAAAACTGTAACAAAACAAGATGTAATTCCCTCCGGGATCAGCCACGTAACAGGCGGTGACCTCTGCTCGGTAACTTTACAGAAGGTTTTGTTGCTGTAACTTTATGAAGACCGTGTCCGCCATGTGAGATTGATATCGCCTTCATTTCACAGTTCAGTTTTATTTTGGTTATCACCTTCCAAGAGTTGTCACTTTAGTCCAAAAAGATGACCTTTCGGTTATAACAAGATCTTCATCAGATATCGGACCAAATAGGAGCAAGGAGCACGATGAGCAAGCTTCAGGACTGAAGTGAGCAAAGAATGGATGCACAATCATGTTACAGTCTGTATTGCTCCCACTGGATTGGTTCGGTTGGATTGGTTTGGTTACAGTGTTAGTTCTGTTGGATTGGTTCATTTGCATTGGTAAAATTGCAGTAATCCAAGAGCCATAGTTTTTTTCTTGTAACTGTATCATGTTGTAACTGAATGATCTTGTAACTGTAACCTATGCTTTGTGGCATTCATAACACAGGATACATAAAATACAAATCATTACAAGGCTTGTAACATTTTTCCTTTGCGGTCACTTTACGAGGACTGACGTTCACCAGGTTGGATCCGTATCTCATCCACTTTACAGTACGAGTAATTCCAGGATGTTTTACAGTTCAGGTTTAGGTTGTTGTAATCCATGAGTTTGTCACATTTTCTTAAGGAATAGGTTGCCAATAGGAAGGTAAGGGCTGCTTGTGCATGTATAGTGAGCAGTGGTGACTACCGAGACACTGGCAGAGCTAGATACAGGATTCTGTCTGGGGTGAGGGAAAGCCTAAATGTGGCTCTAATAATGAATCACTTAGGACATGTCACAGCAAATCTGGACTAGGTAAAGGGGTGATCTTTACTAACAATAGTACAGGTGAATTTAAGAAAGTTTTTAGTATATCTTTTCTAAGAAAAATGCTTTTTTCACCACTTATCAGGTTCTCACACCTTTGCGCATACATTTCATGCTATTGACGTGTATTCTGTTCCATTAGGGTATAAATTCTAAATTAAGGAACGATTAATGATTAAATTACAGAGAACAGATACTACTACATAAGCCAGATACAAATGAAATAGGTAAGAAATAAAATTTTGTTCATAAAAAATATAATTCCTTATTGCTTTTACCTTTTCAATTACATGGTCGAGTTGATCCATGACCCTGGATATAGGCCAGACTCTCCGTATATTCGGGGCTCGTGAAATACACCTATAGCAGAAGATTGCACATAGCAGCATTACCAATATCAGAGCAACCAGATGATCGCTATAACTCATGATCCGTAAGTGGAGAAAAAAGTATTAAAAGTAAATTTTCCAAGAAAAAAAAGTTCTGTCCGAACGGCAGCGTCTCCGGCTCCAGAATGGTGTCTTTACTTCCTCTGCATTGTAAAGCCAGAAAGTTCCAGGAAGTTCTATCACTATCCCACCCTAGCCCTTGCCCCCCCCCCCCCGCCCCCCAGGACCAATCAGCCTTCTCCACGATTGTTATTCTGTGATAGAAAACAGCGGAATATCCTTAACATGTTTTCAGTTACTTTTCTGCCCATGTTAGCAGATTTGACCTAGTTTTGTTCTTAACCCCTTTCTGCTCAGTGCCTTATTATTCTATAATGATGGGCGGATTATTACCACCTTATTTGCCGAATCTCTCAGAATGTCCTGGAGGCTCCTGAAAAGATTTGACGGGAAAGTTTCCCGAATGCTGCTAGAACCGTCCCCGAGCCCAGGGGTATCCACAATGCAACATCACTGCAGCTGTAAATAGTGTGTATAGTGTGTGGCCGGGTCTGTTCTGTACAAGATCTGGTAGCCCCATAGTTACATAGTAGATGAGGTTGGATAAAGACATCAGTCCATAAAGTCCAACCTATAATAACCCTACAACCCCCTATAGTGTTGATCCAGAGCAGGGATAGGGAACTTTCGGCTCTCCAGCTGCTGTGAAACTACAACTCCCATCATGCTCCATTCACTTCCATGGGAGTTCCAAGAACAGCAGAGCAAGTGTGCATGCTGGGAGTTGTAGTTTTGCAACAGCTGGAGAGCTGTATGTTCCCTACCCCTGATCCAGAGGAAGGCAAAAAAAACCATGAGGCTCATGCCAATTTCCCCATTTCAGGGGAAAAAATTCCTTCCTGACTCCAAATCTGGCAGTCAGTATAAAAACCCTGGATCATACTCTATAGGTTGTCAGAACGGAGCTGATCCTGGTCTCACTGTTTAAAAGGGATTTTACCATAAACATTACAAAATTTGGACTCGTAAAATTTTAATAATTAAAAATTTGGCAGAGTTTTAGAGATTTTCTCTAACCATCTTAGTGGTGACTGTTGTCTAGTGCTAAGAAGTGACCCATCTACCCTATCCTCAATACCAACCACAATAAGCAAATCATGACTAGGTTTCAGATCGTAGAAAGTTCCTGCGTTCATAGGGTGCATTCACACTACGGATACGGTGACTGATTCTGAACGTTAAAACATGGTCAGAATCAGCGCGTATAAAGCAGTTCCCATTCATTTCAATAGGAGCCGGCATATGAGCGCTCCCCATTGAAATGAATGGGCTGCTTTTTACTCTACGAGCGCTCCCATTAAAGTGAATGGGAAGCGCTTGTGTGTACGGCTCGCTGTGTGAAGGGGCCCGGCTCAGTCCGAGCCGTACACGCGAGCGCTTCCCATTCACTTCAATGGGAGCGCTCGTAGAGTAAAAAGCAGCCCATTCATTTCAATGGGGAGCGCTCGTATGCCAGCTCCTATTGAAATGAATGGGATCTGCTTTATACACCGCTGATTCTGAACGTGTTTTAACATTCAGAATCAGTCAGCGTATCCGTAGTGTGAATGCACCCTATGGCTGCATTCACACAGAGTAACGCCAGGCGTCATTTGTGTGTAATTTGTGTGTCTTTTACGGCCGTCATAAAACGTTTACATAGAGTTCTATAGGAAAAGACGGCCGTCATTTACGGCCGTCATTTACGGCCGTCATTACAATGACGGCCGTAAATGACGGCCGTCTTTTCCTATAGAACTCTATGTAAACGTTTTATGACGGCCGTAAAAGACACACAAATTACACACAAATGACGCCTGGCGTTACTCTGTGTGAATGCAGCCTATGAATGCAGGAACTTTCTATGGTCTGAAACCTAGTCATGATTTCCTTATTGTGGTTGGTATTGAGGATAGGGTAGATGGGTCACTTCTTAGCACTTCACTGTGTTATAATATAAAGACTGAGGAACTTAAGGCTGCACCATAAAACCCTGATCATGGGGGGCTGATAGACGGCCCCCAGACGGATCAGCTGTAAGGAGCCGCTCCTGTCTTATACATAATACAGGGTTCTCTGTAGGCTGAGCTGCAGTGATGGGGTCGGACACTATACGGGGGACAGAGCCAGGTCATATAATCAACCATTTGTCATATATCCAAATTGGACAAACCAATAGTACAATCGAGAAACCATAACAACAAGACCATTTTTATAGAACTATTGCAAAAGAATCCCCCCCCCCCTTTCAAACCCCTTATCATCTCATCTGGGGAAAGGGGGCACCCCTGTCCTGTCTCGCTAGTCAACAAAAATGAATCAGAGCCTTCTCCATTCACACGAGCTCTTGACCTGGGAGAACTATACAAAGTCAGAGTCCACAAAGTAAAATCCCTACAAATACCAAGACATTGCATTACTTTTTAGAGAGAGTCCCGCTCCAACCAGTCTCACACTTCAGTGGCACCTAACTGTATACTATCAAAGAGTAACACCATAGCACCGGACCGTCTTACTGGTTTACCTGGAGTGAAGTCCATATTCCAACCTATATATTGTGGGGGCTGTAGCATGGGATATTATACAGGGTGGCCATAATATAACCTCAGGTGTTTGGAGTCGTGTGCAGGCTGATCCAATGGACGGAATTGCCTGAAAATTTGTATGTGTGCTAATCAAGGCATGGGGATACTGAATTTATGTAGCTTAATTCACTATTTAATTCTAAAATCCAAAACTTTGCAAAAATATTTTTTTTCTTGGATTCACCATATTCTGATATCTGTAACATTTTTATACTTCCATGTACGTGGCTGCATAGGGGGTCTTTTTTTGTGGGCCAGGTAATTTTTTAGTTAGTTTGTAGAGCGGGTATTTTTGGATACAGGAATTCCTTTGAATTAAGTGCCCTCAATGCCCCTGCAGGCTGATTAGCATATCCATAAATGAGGTGATTATCTCTGCTTTGCATTCATACAGATAAGTCTCTACTCCTATATAGGCCTCTACATAAATAGGCCTCTACATGGCTTGTTGGACATGTTGGACCTGACGGAGGCTCACTTTAAGAATGTATATTTCACTTCTTTGACGGCTTCTTGTTTGTGATACACGTCTTCCATCTACTGGGTGTTCCATGTATTGCAGTAACCTCGGAGGCGTCCAGACTTCCCATCTATGTTCATTATTAGGGAGGGTTCACACGGTGTAACATGCCGCGTGATGTGGCACGTCTATGCCGCGGGACCCTTTGCGTTCCGTACACGCTCCCATTGATTTCAATGGGAGCAGGGATCGTATGCGCCGCGCTAGTTTGCGGCCGTGATGTTGCGGGGTCCCGCGGCGTAGACGTGCCACATCACGCGGCACGTTACACCTTGTGAACCCTCCCTTAGAGATTCATTCATTCATTCATTCATTTCTATGGGAGCGTGCTGTGAGCGTGCTGTTCGGAACGGCTGTTCCGAACAGTGTTCGCTCATCTCTATTCATTATGCCTCTTGCCTCTGTGCACACTATTCACAGCCTGACAATCCTTATGTTTCTGGCTCGCTTCTTCTGTTGCATTTCGGATGGAGTTTCACACGTGCCTTTTCTTGCGGCCTAGCCCTTGTCTCTGGTTGATTCTGCCCTGGGGTCCTGTCAGTATCTGCTGCCTGGTTCTTGCTTTCAACTATGGACCTCATAGCTCTATTATTTAGGCACATGTACCCACACAGCGATGGGGCCCGAGGAGAAAGAATATTGGTTGATTCAGCTTTTACTTACTGTGTTATTTGCAATAGATAGGGGCCGATAATTTTTACTCACCTATCCACATTCCAGTCCAGACTGCCCTCCACCGCCGGCGCTTCACATACAGTCTTATGAAAAAGTTTGGGCACCCCTATTAATCTTAATCATTTTTAGTTCTAAATATTTTGGTGTTTGCAGCAGCCATTTCAGTTTGATATATCTAATAACTGATGGACACAGTAATATTTCAGGATTGAAATGAGGTTTATTGTACTAACAGAAAATGTGCAATTTTAGCCAGAAACAAAGAACAAAAGTAGACGGCACCGCTCACTCCAAAATAACGGCAAAATAATAATCCACTGTGAAGAGTGAAATCTCTTAGGTTGGGAATTTCCTCTGACGAAAAGTGGTGCTCACAACCCTTAGAAAAAACAGTAGCAAAAGTAGAGTAATGAAGGTATGGGTGGGCACTCACCAATCAGTAGACGGCAAATCCTTTCTTTGTATAAAAAGTATTTCTTTTATTCAGAACATAGTAAAATGAGTCCTCAGGGAGGGAAAGATAACATAATTGGCAAAGAAAAAAAGGCAACAGCCGTTTCGCGTTATCGAACGCTTTTTCAAGCCTAATATGCAATACCATATGTTACACTCCATGTGCTTTAAATATATCACTCAAGTTGAATTAGATTGGAAGACTCCTATGTCAATCACCAAATAGACCAATCACAGAAACGTCCCACTACCTCAGGACGGACCTGAAGGAGAACTACAACATAAACAGATGAAGAAGTAAGTGACCAATCCGTAACACGCCGACATTTACCTGTACAACACCTCACGTAGCCCAGACGCAGGAAACTGCCAATCGGCATCCTGCCGACGCGCATAGCTCTCCGTGACCCTGCGCAAATAAGATGTAGGGTAGTGCGTAATCCATGCTCGCCCGGACAGGGAGACACAGACGGACCACTTATCCAGCCCCAATGCAGGGACAACCAATCAGCCTCCCGCCGACGCGCACACCTCTCCGTGATCTTGCGCATAGAGTGTGCCGAATAGACAAGCTGCTCCTTCGCATAGCCGCGAGACTCTTTTCGACGCCCACCTAGAAAGAGAAAAGGAAACACCCAGTGGGCGGTGCGTCAACTGCTGCTCCCTATTGAATAGCCGGGGGGTGTGTCCAGGGAGACAGATAGAACCTACACCCACCTCAACGTACATGTCCAACTGAAAATTCCAAATAGACATATATCAACAAAGGGTGTGTGATCATAATCGCGTCACCTACCGGCCGCATTAGACAGAGAGAAAGGCAACATACAGAACCTATAACAAATAAGTCCATATGTCCATAAAGCATTTACGAACCTGGCTTGAGGAGAACACAATTTACATTATTAGGTAAAGGAATTACCCCTTACATACATGTATTCAACTGGAATACCACCATCAAAAAACATCTAATCGAATCGCTTTGAGGTCAAATAGTATAAAGGTAAGTAAACATTGAAAAAAACACACAAATTTGTGTATAACAATGTGCACAAATATATCTATAATCGATCAACCAATAGCAAGTAACCATAGCTGCAGGATCTAATAAAGAAGACGATTGGTTGGTAATTGGAACCAAGAGGAAGCAGGTCTCATGGAGGAACTAAAAATCGAAAAGGAACAATTGGTGATCAATCTCACCGATACACCATTGGACGCTGCATGTATATCTCTTTTGTCGAAAGGTTTGGGCTTTGGCCTGGCCGACCCTTTTGATGAGGTCGATTTTGAAATAGACCTCTTCAAGGGTGTCAGAAAACTTAATCTCTTTAAGCATTTCAGTAGTCAACAGGTTACTGGTAAAATGCCGCTGGTGGGTGAAACACCTTGTGATATAGGCCCCTTGGGGTTTTTTGTCAATAGTTCTTTTAATGAGCAGGAAAAGAGGGCCCTTTTGGACCTCCTGGACGAACCCTCTGAGAATATTGACCCTAATGATATAGTTTATGAAACATTTAAGGGAGGTGTGAAATCATCTTTTAACCCGCCTATAGCACCGGGTGGTACAATAGATCTTTTTCACCACCAAGTGCTAAAGGACGTTAAGGCTTTAATGTACAGAAGGGAGAGAAGTAATCTCACACCTAAGGAGAGGAATGCGTTAATCTGGCTAAAGAGACAGCGGCATTTAGTAATAAAGAAGGCCGATAAAGGCGGGAATGCCGTTGTTATGAGTAAAACCTATTATATTAGTGAGGCTGAAAGGCAGCTATTTGATCGAAAAACCTATAAATTGTTGGAGAAGAATCCGATAGTATCTATTAATAACAAGGTCAGAAGCTTCCTCAGACAAAGTGTGGAGAGTAATGTTATATCCAGAAAAACTGCGGAGAAGCTTTTTGTGAATGAACCAACAAGACCCTGTTGGTATTTTCTTCCCAAGGTACATAAAAGCATGACGAATCCACCTGGTAGGCCGATTGTGTCGGGAATTGGCTCAGCTACTGAGCCATTATCCCAGTATCTCGACTGGCTGTTGCAGCCATTACTCCCAAGGATTCCTGCATACTTAAAAGATACCAATGATTTCCTTAATCAAATAAATAGTGTTCCCTCTTGTAGGGATGTGAAATTGGCATCTATCGATGTGGAAAGCTTGTATACGCGGATACCACAGAAACAAGGGGTTAGAGCAATAGAGAGTTTGTTGAAGTATGCTGGGAAAGATGAAGGTCTGGTCAACTTTATTACAAGGGGAGTTGAGTTGGTTTTAGGTAATAACGCTTTTGTATTTAACGATCGTTGGTACCATCAAATAGACGGAACAGCAATGGGGACGCCTTTAGCATGTACCTACGCAAATATTTTCCTTGCTGACTTTGAAGACAAATATGTTTTCTCCCTGAACAATAATTTTTCTAGTCATATTTCCCTCTATTTACGTTATGTTGATGACATCTTCATTTTGTGGTCGGGCTCCAATGATGATTTTTTTGGTTTTGTTGAATATTTGAATCATAATGATTCTAATATGAAATTTACTGCTAAGGTCAATGAGGAATCCCTAGAGTTTCTTGATGTCCTAATAAGAAAGAGAGAGGGGGGTCTAACTACAGAAGTTTTCCGCAAACCCACCGCCACGAATGCGTTTCTACATTATGACAGTTTTCACCCACAGACAGTGAAGGACTCTATTCCATATGGCCAATTCATTAGGTTAAAAAGGATCAATAGTGAGGCTGCTGTGTTCGAAGAACAAGCAGAACAGTTAAGACAACGACTGCTACAGAGGGGTTATCCCATCAATAACATTAATAAGGCTTATGAGAAGGCCAAATCGATTGATAGAGTAAGACTCCTATCAGGGAGTCGTAACAAGCAGGAAAAGCAGGATAATAACAACGAAAGGTTTAGTTTTACCTTTAGATATGGCCCAATGGCCGATCAGATTAGGACGGCTATATTTAAAAATTGGGGTATTATTGAGTCGGATCCGGTACTCTCTCTGAGAGCAAAAAATAAACCTCTGGTCAGTTTTAGGCGAAGTCGAACCATAAAGGACACTTTGGTCTCTAGCAGATTTTCTGAGATGGATAGTAGTTGGTTGAATTCCTCTTCCCCTAAGGGTAAT
The DNA here is from genome assembly GCF_031893055.1 of Leptodactylus fuscus. Classification (NCBI taxonomy): domain Eukaryota; kingdom Metazoa; phylum Chordata; class Amphibia; order Anura; family Leptodactylidae; genus Leptodactylus; species Leptodactylus fuscus. The sequence continues at coordinate 149,147,210 of NC_134271.1, forward strand.
TTTTGCTGTGGAAGATGCAACTTCTGTAGGTTCAATAAGAAAAGTAGTGTTTTGACATTGGGCAAGGTCAGCCATCGAGTCACACAGTTCTTGAACTGCAAGACACAATTTGTGGTTTATGTGGTTTTCTGCCCATGTGGTCGCTTTTATATTGGTAAGACAATACGTCCCCTATATGTTCGTTTTCGCGAACATTATAAATCCATTACATCTAAGAAGGGTTCACCTCGCCTTATTGACCATATACACGAGGCACACGGCGGTAATGCCGATTGTCTTCGTTTTGCAGGCATTGAACATGTCAAATTGCCTTTGCGTGGTGGCGATAGGGGCAAGTTGTTACTCCAACAAGAGGCCAAATGGATATTAAGAACAGAAGCAATGGGACCTTTAGGTCTGAATGACAGAACAGACATGAGTGTTTTCTTGTAATTACACCGGCAATAAGGTTTTTTTCTCTGTCTGTCCTTACTAACATTAGTTACTGGTATTATACTTATCTCCTTATATACAATACCTAATTCTTAAACTGTCTTAAAAACGTTTTTTATTTCTCTATGTCAATTACCAACCAATCGTCTTCTTTATTAGATCCTGCAGCTATGGTTACTTGCTATTGGTTGATCGATTATAGATATATTTGTGCACATTGTTATACACAAATTTGTGTGTTTTTTTCAATGTTTACTTACCTTTATACTATTTGACCTCAAAGCGATTCGATTAGATGTTTTTTGATGGTGGTATTCCAGTTGAATACATGTATGTAAGGGGTAATTCCTTTACCTAATAATGTAAATTGTGTTCTCCTCAAGCCAGGTTCGTAAATGCTTTATGGACATATGGACTTATTTGTTATAGGTTCTGTATGTTGCCTTTCTCTCTGTCTAATGCGGCCGGTAGGTGACGCGATTATGATCACACACCCTTTGTTGATATATGTCTATTTGGAATTTTCAGTTGGACATGTACGTTGAGGTGGGTGTAGGTTCTATCTGTCTCCCTGGACACACCCCCCGGCTATTCAATAGGGAGCAGCAGTTGACGCACCGCCCACTGGGTGTTTCCTTTTCTCTTTCTAGGTGGGCGTCGAAAAGAGTCTCGCGGCTATGCGAAGGAGCAGCTTGTCTATTCGGCACACTCTATGCGCAAGATCACGGAGAGGTGTGCGCGTCGGCGGGAGGCTGATTGGTTGTCCCTGCATTGGGGCTGGATAAGTGGTCCGTCTGTGTCTCCCTGTCCGGGCGAGCATGGATTACGCACTACCCTACATCTTATTTGCGCAGGGTCACGGAGAGCTATGCGCGTCGGCAGGATGCCGATTGGCAGTTTCCTGCGTCTGGGCTACGTGAGGTGTTGTACAGGTAAATGTCGGCGTGTTACGGATTGGTCACTTACTTCTTCATCTGTTTATGTTGTAGTTCTCCTTCAGGTCCGTCCTGAGGTAGTGGGACGTTTCTGTGATTGGTCTATTTGGTGATTGACATAGGAGTCTTCCAATCTAATTCAACTTGAGTGATATATTTAAAGCACATGGAGTGTAACATATGGTATTGCATATTAGGCTTGAAAAAGCGTTCGATAACGCGAAACGGCTGTTGCCTTTTTTTCTTTGCCAATTATGTTATCTTTCCCTCCCTGAGGACTCATTTTACTATGTTCTGAATAAAAGAAATACTTTTTATACAAAGAAAGGATTTGCCGTCTACTGATTGGTGAGTGCCCACCCATACCTTCATTACTCTAGAAAATGTGCAATATGCATTAAACCAAAATTTGACCTGTGCAAAAGTATGGGCACCTCAACAGAAAAGTGACATTAATATTTAGTAGATCCTCCTTTTGCAAAGATAACAGCCTCTAGTCGCTTCCTGTAGCTTTTAATCAGTTCCTGGATCCTGGATAAAGGTATTTTGGACAAACAATTCAAGTTCAGTTAAGTTAGATGGTCGCCGAGCATGGACAGCCCGCTTCAAATCATCCCACAGATGTTCAATGATATTCAGGTCTGGGGACTGGGATGGCCATTCCAGAACATTGTAATTGTTCCTCTGCATGAATGCCTGAGGATTTGGAGCGGTGTTTTGGATCATTGTCTTGCTGAAATATCTATCCCCGGCGTAACTTCAACTTCGTCACTGATTCTTGAACATTATTCTCAAGAATCTGCTGATACTGAGTGGAATCCATGCGACCCTCAACTTTAACAAGATTCCCGGTGCCGGCATTGGCCACACAGCCCCAAAGCATGATGGAACCTCCACCAAATTTTACAGTGGGTAGCATGTGTTTTTCTTGGAATGCTGTTTCTTTTTGGACGCCATGCATAACGCCTTTTTTTTTATAACCAAACAACTCAATCTTTGTTTCCAAAATGAAGTTGGCTTCTCCAAATGTGCTTTTGCATACCTCAGGCAACTCTATTTGTGGCGTACGTGCAGAAACGGCTTCTTTCTCATCACTCTCCCTGACAGCTTCTCCTTGTGCAAAGTGCGCTGTATTGTTACCGATGCACAGTGACACCATCTGCAGCAAGATGATGCTGCAGCTCTTTGGAGGTGGTCTGTGGATTGTCCTTGACTGTTCTCACCATTCTTCTTCTCTGCCTTTCTGATATTTTTCTTGGCCTGCCACTTCTGGGCTTAACAAGAACTGTCCCTGTGCTCTTCCATTTCCTTACTATGTTCCTCACAGTGGAAACTGACAGGTTAAATCTCTGAGACAACGTTTTGTATCCTTCCCCTGAACAACTATGTTGAACAATCTTTGTTTTCAGATCATTTGAGAGCGGGCTGTCCATGTTCGGCGACCATCTAACTTAACTGAACTTGAATTGTTTTGTAGAAAGAAATGGTCCAAAATACCTTCATCCAGGATCCAGGAACTGATTAAAAGCTACAGGAAGCGACTAGAGGCTGTTATCTTTGCAAAAGGAGGATGTACTAAATATTAATGTCACTTTTCTGTTGAGGTGCCCATATTTTTGCACCGGTCAAATTTTGGTTTAATGCATATTGCGCATTTTCTGTTAGTACAATAAACCTCATTTCAATCCTGAAATATTACTGTGTCCATCAGTTATTAGATATATCAAACTGAAATGGCTGTTGCAAACACCAAAATATTTAGAACTAAAAATGATTAAGATTAATAGGGGTGCCCAAACTTTTTCATAGGACTGTAAGTCACTAGGCTGAAGAATGCCAAAACACTGCGTACAGTGTCTTCAATAATACAATAGGTAGCAGTCTAACATATACAGGATGGGGGTCATATATTATGTGTTTGGAAAGGAAAGGGGGTCATAAGTTTAGTGTGGAGGCGAGGTGAGGCGGCAACCTCTGGCCACACTCCGCAGGGGGCGGCAGCCACGGCAATTTTTTTCCCCTAAACTAGCGCAGGAGAAGGCCGCTCTAAAAACAATCTAAGTGCGAGGTCGGTAACATATCTTTTTTTTTTTGTTTTATAATGGGCCGCTACCTGCTGGAGTTTCAACAGCAGATAGTGGCCTATTTAACTAACTCCCCGGGCCTACTCACTTTTCAGACCCCCAACTCCCCGAGTATAATAATCAGAACCCCAGGGGAGGTGAGGGAATATAATAAACAGTGTTACTCACCTCTCCGGATCTGATGTTAATCCTAGCAGGCTTTGGGCCTATATGGTAATGTCCCAGACATCACGTAGTCTGGGAAATTACCATACAGGCCCAAATCCTGTGCTAGCAGTACCATACAGGCCCAAAGCCTGCGCTAGTACTAGCAGCCTGTTACCAAACAGGCTCAAAGCCTATGTGTTAAGGATCACGCCTCGCCAAAACCACTTTGGGGCAAACTCTGGCCTACCTGGCCTTTGCCACGGGCAAAACTGCGATCACCTTCTTACCTTTACCGTCCGCTCTCCTACAAGGAGAGCGAACAGGGTCTTATAGGATAATATGAGACGAGCTTTCTAAAGTTTTTATATTTATTAACCCAAGAGGGTCGATACTAGACAACCAACATACATAGAGATATATGCTAGCGGTGCTACAAGCTTATATGGTTACAGAAAGGTATGATACAGTACAGCAAGATAAAAAGACATAAAAGACTACAAACAGAGATATAACACCCGATTGGGTCTCCGGAATTCCACTCACGAAATCCAGGGCACAGTCAATTTAGAGTCCATAAGTAGTCCACAGATTGTTTGGGGGTTTGACTACCCCATTAACAGAATCGTCCTTTAGGCACATGGCATTTCCACAGCCACCGCAAGGTATCCATAAGGCAAGAGATTACAGTCCAATAGTGTCCATGGTAGTGGGACATACAGCTCCACCACATAACATATAGCAATAAAGAGAGAGTTTGTAGTCCATACCGGTATAAAAGGCCATAAGAATTCATCATAGTCCATGATCAGATGAGAGTTACATCATACGCCTGATAATCCATAAGGGTTCAAGGAGCACATGGCTTCTTTGACCCCACCCTTCCACCTATCAAAGGGGGGAGGGGGCCACACACACAGAGCAGACTCGTTCACATGTTGTAGGCAAGAGAAGAAAAACAAAAGAGAGAGAGCTTTGTCCAAGGTCCATCCATATATTGAAGCACTTTCAAAGGAAAAAAACCCTCAAATAATTTTCAGTCAATCATATAAAATTTAAATACATCTTTATTATACCAATACAAAAATAAATAGCAGCTGGGCAGATGGTTAAGCCAGAATTGAAAACACAGTGACAAACAGAGGATTTGAGACTATATATAAATCACAATTAACATATAGGACTTAAATATCCAGGGTATAAATATATAAATGTATAAGTAACTGTAAACATTAATTTCAACCCTGAAGACAAGATACTATACAATTATTAGATCATATTATACTCCATTGCAAGAGATAGTAAGACCAATGATATAAATACAGCTGAATAAGATTGATCAAGAAGATCATATCATATCACAGACTGGGTAACTTCCAAAGGTTAAAACCCATATAATAATTACACATAAATCATGCATACATGAATAAGGGAAGCCCAGTACGTAAATAATTCAAGCTGGAATCATATCAGATTTAGAGAATACCTGAAGTCATTATAGCAGATGGGTATAGTCCCAAATCCCCAACACAAACGGCAAGGACACCTCGACGCGTTTCGCTGTGCGACCGGCTTCCTCCTGAACTGAACCTCATATATACAGTTATGATTGACTGAAAATTATTTGAGGGTTTTTTCCTTTGAAAGTGCTTTAGTGGTTGAATTTAATTCCCTCAGTTATTTATATGGTCTGTGGATAATTGGTTTTTTGACCATCCATATATTGACCCTGGACTCCACCCTGGAATGATGTCATCAGGGCTTCAGACCCACCCTCCATCTTAGCAAATAACTATAAATGATCATAATTCCTCATCACATGATTATACTGTCAAACCAGGGGCATGACGGGTTCACAGCGAGGTCCCCGTCATATAGACACCAAGGATGATACCCCAATCCCCTATGGGTAACGAGATCAGTGGCTGGACTCTTCCTAGGCCCCTAGGCTTATGGTTTTTGGGTTTAAAACGTGTGCCTTGGTACTGTGCAGCTGAAGAACTAATTGTCATAACGGTAGCATCTTCCCCTGGGGAGATATCATCATAAAACCATAACTCTTTGAAGATTTCCTGAGGAATCAGGCTGTTGTATCTTGGATCTGCTGGCTCTGCATAGTCTGAGTGTATAGCCATAGGTTTCCTACTACACAGAACAACCCCCTGGGGGGATAACGAACTTGCATAGGTATGCTAATGGTTTGGCCTAGGAGATGACAATAGGCTTTGATCCTAGTAATTTCCACCAGGTAATTAGACTTGGCCATTTGTCATCAGCCTTCACACTCTGCTAAGGTAACAACATCAAGTAGCAAGGTGGCAAATTAAAAATGGCAAATAGGAATAATATAGAGCAGATAGGCCCCCAAGATATATAATTGAGGGTCAGTACAACACACTGATACAATACATAGATATTTACAGACATGGCGGAAAATCATAATTGAGGGCTGGTTCATCACACTGTGCTAGTAGTAATAGCCTGTTACTGCTAGCAAAGGCTTTGGGCCTGTATGGTACTGCTAGCACAGGCTTTGGGCCTGTATGGTACTGCTAGCACAGGCTTTGGGCCTATATGGTAATATGCCATATCACGTGACATCTGGGACATTATCATACAGGCCTGAAGCCTGCTAGGATTAACATCGGATCCCGGAGAGGTGAGTAACAGTGTGTATTATGTTCCCTCACCTCCCCGGGGGCTCTGATTATTATACTCGAGGGTCTGAAAAGACCCCTGAGTATAATAATAGTTCATGGGTGTGCAACTGTGGGACATAATAGTTAGGTGGGTAACTGTGAGGCATAATAGAGCTTAAAGAGTCCACTGTGGGGCATAATATAGGCTGCAGGAGCCACTGTGGGACATACATAGGAGTTGGGTGCGTGGAGAAGTAAGGAGACAAAGATGTCTATGTTGCAAACAAGTCACAGCTGGAAGAAGTGGTCATGGCGGTCCAAAGGGAAGAGACGGGAAATGTGGGAAGACGTCTCCTGTGAGTATTACTGCACAAAACATTACTGCATTGTATTTATTGTAATATTACCGCTAGTACAACCCCCCCCCCCCATTTGTCATTTTGGCTGCAGAGTGACCGCAGTAAAAACGAAGCCCATAAGAAAGTCGCACAAATGCGCTTTTTCTCCAATTCCACCCCATTCTGGATTTTTTTTCCCAACTTCCCAGTACATTGTGCAGAATAATAAATGGTGCCATTATGAAAAACAATTTGTCCCACAAATATTAAGTCCTCACTGACAGAAAAATGAAAAAAGTTATGGGGTTTGGGAGGCGGGAGAAAATTCATCGTCAGGAAGGGACGTGTGACTGAGGGCCAATCAAACCACATGGCTCAGCAGATACCTAGGGACACTTACATCTCCTTGTTTGTAATTAACTAATTTTGCTACGAATTTCCCCCAAAATTTAGATTGTGATGAGTCCAATTTGGGTTTCCATTTCCACAAATCCATTAAAATGGCAGGTGTTTTTTTTTCTGGGTAGGAAAGTGTTTAGAAATGTAAAAAATACTACTCACCTTTCCTGGGCTCTACTGGGGCATCCTCCAATGTTGTAGTCATCTTCTGGGGAAGTCTGCCATCTTAATGATGTCACAAGCAGTTACGTGGGGGGCACGCATGTTATTGTGTGATGTTGTCATTGCCCTCCACTAGACTACATAGGTCCAATCCACAGGCCTCAGTGGAGACATGGGGGCTCTAAGACATCATTAAGATGGAGAAGGGCCCCAGAAGTGGATCCTAACACTGAAGGATGCTGCATCGAAACCCGGGAAAGGTGAATAATCAAGAAAAGGGTATCATCTTTGTGACTGGATATAATATATCCAATATACTGTAAGTAGAGTATATTGTAGACTTGTGTTATATTATGTTTTCCATCTATACTGTACTATTACATATCATGGAGTATAATAGTATCATATGTTTGTCTTAAATAAACATATTTCACCATTATAATTGTTTGTGTCCTTTCCTTCCTGCAATTCCTGTAATCTCTTGTATCATCATATCACAAAAGTGCACAGGAAAGTGACGCTATTGCTATACCCCGGAGACCCTACAAGACAATGGGGAAGAAACAGGTAACGGGGTGATATACCAAACATTTCACACTTCAGTCTGGGAATTATTGTTTGTCACTACTGTATACAGACACGTTAATATGACATCAGGAGTAAATAATTGTACATATATCATGTGAAAAATTACCACCCTGGCTCCTATATTCCCAGGACATTTCATGAACAATATTCTTGTTAGGAGGGGCGCTGTGCTGCGCGGAGGCTCCCGGACCGCACCATGTCCAGCGCCGGGATGGCTTCTGGTTCCAGCGCAGGCTAGGCTGGAGGCCTCCGCTGGAGTTTGTGAAGGTTTCAGTTTTCCCCTGGCACCAGAGCCATCACTTCCAGGGTCAGTTATTTGTGTTTCCGCGGCATCAGCTCCGTTACAATACCTCCTTGCATGTCTCCTGTCCCTGCTATTCCTGTACCCTCTACCTGTGTATGACCCGGCTTGCTTTACAGACCTTCTTTCTGTGATTCCGATTTGGCACCTTCCTGACCTCCCATGTATGACCTTTTGGTTTTCTCCTGACCTCCTTTTTGGATCTTGATTTGGCTACTCCGCAGACCTCCTGTGTATGACCTGACTCTCCTGACTTTGTTTCTGCCTCTTTCCTTTGCTATCTTGTGACCTTCAATTGACGACCTGACTACGAATTTGCTACCTACACTCCTGCCATCCTGAACCATCCTGCTCTTCCGGACTTCACTCCAAGGTTAGTGTCCGGGTACTTCTGGGTCCTCTTCCTTGGGGTTCGCTAGGTGTGTGTCGCTCTCTGGGCCTCGGACTGTTACCCAGTCCAACTCCACCATCAGGAGCTCTGGTGAAGAACTCCGGAGACTGGTCCCGCTCCGGTTAGGGGAGCGCAGCACACCCAGGACTGTTTTTGCCTCAGCACTGAGGGACTCTAGTTACCCTAGAGTAGCGTCTCCCAAACTTTTTGAGTTGAGGAGCACTATTCAGGACAGAAGTTCTGTAAGGAACACTTAACATATTTTACCTACAACCTACATAGGTGCCAAAGATAACAGGAGATATTAACGATGGGGGGGGGGGGATTTCTAACGAATTGATATTAGATCTGACATTTTCTATTAACTTTATTCAAAATATTTTCTTTTTCAGTCACAGTTAAAAAATAAGGAACTTACCTACATATAACGAAAAACACAAATCCTAAAAACACAAATCCTATTTCTTCAATCTTAAAAATCTTAACGTCTTCATTTTAATGTGAAGAATGAGGCTGCTTTGATTTACACAGTTTAGGAATATCTGAACATACCTATTGGATGTTGAAGCCATATCGCGGAGCGCCTGTAGATGGTTCGGAGCACAGTTTGTGAAATGCTGCCCTAGACCTTAGGGTTGGTTCACTCTAGCACTTGTATTACGTCCGCAAGGAGTCTGCATGGAGCCCCCACCTGGACGGAATACCAACGCTAATGCAAGCGCTGTGCAGTTAAGCACACGGAGCCCATAGACTATAATGGGCTCCGTGTGCTTGCCGCGCACTGCCTGTACAATTCATTTGTGCGGGCAGTGCGCGACAAGCACACGGAGCCCATTATCGTCTATGGGCTCCATGTGCTTTGCAAGCACATCGCTTGCAATTGCGATTGCATTCTGTCCAGGGGGGTCTCCATGCGGACCCCTTGCGGATGGAATACAAGTGCTAGGGTGAACCAACCCTTAGAGTTGTTTGTTGCATCAGGTTCCTAACAACTCAGCTAATGTTTTGTGCAAAAATGTTAAAAAGTAAGTAGCAATTCATACAGAAAATTTAACTAAGTAAATATTCAGCTCCAAGAATTTGAAGCTGGGTGTTCTGCTTGTCCAAATTCTGCGGCAAAATCTGGACCTGCCGGGTAGTATTTTCTGCTTTCCATTCACTTCAGTGGAAGTTATCAGATGGAATTGGCCTGAAGATCGGGCATGATGCTTATTATTCTGCTAGCTGAAAAATTCCACTAGAGGAAGAATCAGCATCTCACTCCCAGAGGCAAACAGAACAAATTCAACGCCAAATTTCTCCGTGTGGACGTATTTGGCAGCAGTCAAGCAGGGCATCGGCATTCAGAATGGATTGGCCTAATCAACAGGGATTACAACATGCCCCTCTCCAGCTACCCCCACAATTTAAAGGGATCCTATCAATCAAACACAATTTTAAGAAATGCTATTCTTCTCCTACCTTTCGATGTCTTCTCCGCGCCGCCATTCGGTATAAATCTTGGTTTTTGTCGGTATGCAAATGAGTTCTCTCGCAGCACTGGGGGCGGTCCACAGCACTCAAACAGCACTGGGGGCGTCCCCGATGCTGCGAGAGAACTCTCCAGTGCCGCCTCCATCTTCTTCAGGAATGGGAGAAAACATATAAACACAACAGAAAATAAGTCGTAAAGGGGGACCAAGATACATAGAGAAAATAGTAATCCATAGAAATACAAGGACAAAAATAAATGCAAACCGGAAGACAAGAGTTGAGTAAATAAATAGTTAAAATAACATTATATGGAGGGGGGGCAGTTAATGACTAAAGAGAACATATATGGTACCAGTAAGATATAGCGATACCTTCTTGAGTAGCGGAAAAGTGGGGTGATTAGATGAATTGTGTAAAATATAAGAAGAGCAGATGGAGGAGAGGAGAGTTCAATGTCCAGTTTAGATAAGGAGTAGTCAAAGATAAAGTGATGGAATACATGGATAAAGAAACAGATCAATATATGGTTGGATAAATCATTCATTCATTGAGAGTAATACAGAGGAATTGGTTTATAGGGGGGGAGCAAACCGGAGCAAAGACCAGGAGTAGAAATAAAGGAGCAGTATGTCGGGTCATCAAGGGGGGGATGTAATGTGAGTGCTCACCGGTGTACGGATACGATGGGGCCAAGAAACCAATTACAGAAAACACAGGATTTATGTTTGATGTGTAGGGGAGAGCGACATGCCTACGCTATAGGTTAGGAAAAGAGAAGCGCCGATGTAGGTGTACTGAGAGCTGATCCATAAGAAAGAGGAGGAGAGATGGAAAGGAAAGAAGGGAGATAAGATAATCATTTAATAGTCCCACTATGGGGCAATTCAGTGTGTTACAGCAGCATGGATGATACAGTAATATCTTACAATACAGAACACATACAAGCTCATAGAAAAGATACTAGGAGTGACAGCAACTAAAAAGAAAGACTCAGGATCATTTAGTTCTCTGTACGGAGTGATCTTTGCTTAGCCTGACAGCAGTTAGGAAGAAGGATCTCAGATAGCTCCTTCTCACACTTGGGGTGAAGCAGTCGGTCACTGACAGTACTGCCCACTGCTATCACGGTCTCATACATGGGGTGGGATTTGTTCTCCCACATGGAGGTCACCACGGACAGTATCCTTCTGTCACCCACCACCTGTACTGGGTCCAAGGGGTTCCCCAGGACAGAGCTGGCCCTTCTGATCAGCCTGTCAAGTGTATTCCTATCCCTGACTGGCATGCTACTCCCCCACCAGGCCACACCGAGGAAGATGGCTGATGCAACCACATAATTGAAAAAGGCCCTAAGAAGTGGCCCCTGGACTTCAAAGGCCTCAGCCTCCTGAGCAGGAATAAGATGGAAGGAAGAAATGAAGGAATAAAATAGAAGAGAAGGAGCAGCATAGACTGAGTAATGTGAAAGAGAAGAAAAGTAGAGATGAGGATAGAAAAGAGGTGTAGGTCAGAGAGAGGTGAATGGGAATTATGGAATGAACTCAAAACTCCAAACTGGTTCCAAAAACTGCTTTCTAGATATATAAGCTCATCACACTTAGCCCTATGGAGTAAATGATGTTTTAATTGAGTGTTTTACTACTGATTTGAAGTTATACGCCCAATTTTTTTATTAATCCTTATCAATTATTAATCTTTACAATTACTACTCTGTATATTCCCAATCTGAGCTACTTCAGCTGTCTATGGCCTACTTCGCCACCACTTGTTCCCCTGCCAGCTTGGCTGACCCCAGCTAATTTTTCCATCATTAGGAAGCAAGTAGTCATTATTATCATTATTTCATCTTTATAACAAATGACCTTTTTTTCAATATATCTTTTATAATCCTAAACTATCATTACTTTTCTTTAGATTTCTTAATACCCCAGTCACAATGCGTGAGCTTCTCTATAACCTACCTTATAGGTCACCATGTATACACATGGGTTCACAAATAGATCACATGAATGCTCATCTAAGTCTTGACTCATCCTGAAGTCAATTACCATAATTACATTATTTCATATCTATATATTAGTTTACGTTGTATTACTCCATGTATTCAATTCATTACATTCACTATTTATTACTCATTTACTATTCCTTTCTGTATCGTTATTAGTATTTATTTTTCATTCATTTATCCAATTATTTATTTATTTATTTGATTATTTCCACCATACCTGCTCCACGCTCTCTGACTTATACGTCTTTTCTATCCTCCTCTTTACTTTTTTTCACTTTTCCAGCAATTAATTGATCTATTTCTTTATACATGTATCCAATCACTTTATCTTTGATTACCTCTCATCTAAACTGGACATTGAACTTTCCTACTACCATAAATGTTTTCCACCTCCATCTGCTCTTCTTATATTTTTCACAACTAGTGGATTAATCTAATCACCCAACTTTTCCACTCCTTAAGAAGGTATCGCTATATTTTACTGGTACTATATACTGGTATATTCTCTTTAGAACATGTCTGCTGTATCAGAGAGTATAATACTGGGGTTTATCACCTCACACAGCACTGGTGTGACCACATTCACATTACACAGCACACAGCACTACTAGTGTAGTACAGTGTTGGCCAAAAGTATTGGCACCCCTGCAATTCCGTCAGATAATACTCATTGTCTTCCAGAAAATGATTGCAATCACAAATTCTTTGGTATTATTATCTTCATTAAATTTGTCTTCAATGGAAAAACCACAAAAAGAATTGTCAAAAAGCCAAATTGGATATAATTCCACAGCAAACATAAAAAAGGAGGTGGCAAAATTATTGGCACTATTAGAAAAATCATGTGATGCTTCTCTAATTTGTGTAATTAACAGCACCTGTTACTTACATGAGGCACCTAACAGGTGGTGGCAATAACTAAATCACACTTGCAGCCAGTTGAAATGGATTAAAGTTGACTCCACCTCTGTCCTGTGTCCTTGTGTGACCACATTGAGCATGGAGAAAAGAAAGAAGACCAAAGAACTGTCTGAGGACTTGAGAAGCAAAATTGTGAGGAAGCATGAGCAATCTCAAGGCTACAAGTCCATCTCCAAAGCCCTGAATGTTCCTGTGTCTACCGTGCGCAGTGTCATCAAGAAGTGTAAAGCCCATGGCACTGTGGCTAACCTCCCTAGATGTGGACGCAAAAGAAAAATTGACGAGAGATTTCAACGCAAGATTGTGCGGATGGCGGATAAAGGACCTCGACTAACATCCAAACAAGTCCAAGCTGCCCTGCAGTCTGAGGGTACAACAGTGTCACCCCGTACTATCCAGCGTCAGCGTCTGAATGAGAAGGGACTGTATGGTAGGAGACCCAGGAAGACCCCACTTCTTACCCAGAGACAGAAAAAAGCCAGGCTGGAGTTTGCCAGAACTTACCTGAGAAAGCCAAAAACGTTTTGGAAGAATGTTCTCTGGTCAGAGGAGACAAAAGTAGGAAAAGGCCTCAACATAGAGATTACAGGGGAAAAAAGAGGCCTTCAAAGAAAAGAAGACGCCCCCTACAGTCAGACATGGTGGAGGTTCCCTGATGTTTTGGGGTTGCTTTGCTGCCTCTGGCACTGGACTGCTTGACCGTGTGCATGGCATTATGAAGTCTGAAGACGACCAACACATTGTGCAGCATAATGTAGGGCCCAGTGTGAGAAAGCTGGGTCTCCCTCAGAGGTCAGGGCTCTTCCAGCAGGACAATGACCCAAAACACACTTCAGGTCAGCACTAGAAAATGGTGGTGAGAGAAAGCCCTGGAGACTTGTAAAGTGGCAGCAATGAGTCCAGCCCTGAATCCCATAGAACACCTGTGGGGGAGGGGGAGAGATCTCTTGGTGGCAGTTTGGAGAAGGCCCCCTTCACATCTCAGGGGGGACCGCGAGCAGTTTGCCAAAGAAGAATGGTGTAAGATTCCAGCAGAGCCTTGTAAGAAACTCATTGCTGGTTACCGGAAGCGGTTGTGCGCAGTTATTGTGTCTAAAGGTTGTGTTACCAAGTATTAGGCTGAGGGCGCCAATACTTCTGTCCGGCCCATTTCTGGAGTTTTGTGTAAAATGATCAATGATTTGACTTTTTTTTTCATTCTCTTTTGTGTTTTATTCATTGCAAGCAAAATAAATGAAGATATTACCAAAGAGTTTGTGCTTGTAATCATTATCTGGAAGAACACGAGTATTATCTGACAGAATTGCAGGGGGGCCAATACTTTTGTCCAACACTGTATATATATAATATATCAAGGAATTTCCATACATAGTGCCAACATAAGTACAATACATACAGTGCCTTTCAATAGTATTCACACCCCTTGAACTTTCGCACATTTTGCCACTTTACATCCACACACTGAAATGTATTTTCCTGAGATTTTCAGTGATAACAACACAAAGTAGCCGATAATTGTGAAGTGGAAGGAGAATGATACAAGGTTTTTCATAATTTCAATCTAATAAAAATCAGAAAAGTGTGATGTGCAAAAATCTTCAGCCCCCTATATCAATACTTTGTAGAGCCACATTTTGATGCAATTCCATCTACAAGTCTTTTGGGCTTGGTCTTAGCTTTGCACATCTAGAGATGAGATTTCTGCTTCTTCTTCTTCTCTGCGGCCAGATTGGATGGAGTCGTCTGTGATCGGTAATTCTCATATCTGGCCACAGATGCTCAATGGGGTATTGGTCTGGTCTGTGACTGGGCCGTTTTAATACATGAATATTCTTTGATATAAACCATCCGCTGTAGCTCTGGCTGTAGGTTTAAGGTCATTAGCTTGCTGGAAGGTGATTCTCATTATCAGTCTCAAGTCTTTTGCAGAGTCTCTTGGCAATCCCTGGCCTGGTCTACTCAAAGGACGCCTAAGCCAAAGAAGTGGGTGCATGTAAACAAGCCAACACCTCTTACATGGCTGACAGCCTTAGACGCCTGTGACAATCAGATGGATCCAGCTACACAAACACCTGTCGGTCGTGATGACAGAGCGGATATCCGTGAACTCTGTGACTCTTATCTATGTACTTTACCCAATACCTCTGATAAGCTGGCACTTCTTATACCCAGCATTAACAAGGACATTAGCAAGCATCCATGTGTGCGTTCTCTTCACTGCCTCGATGAGGTCTGGGCTATCCGGGTCTATTTGTCTCTCACTGATCCCTTCCCTTGTTTGGATTCATTCTTCGTCCTTCCTGAGAGCCCTCACAAGGGGCTGCCTGATCCAAAGCCTTCCATTTCCCGGTGGATTTGACCTGCTATCAGGTAGGCCTATCGGTTGAAGGTTAAGGCACCACCCGTCGTGTGACGGCTCACTCCACGAGAGCTGTCAGAGCCTCTTGGGCTGTTTGGCATCAGGCCTCCACCACCTAGGCATGCAAGGCTACCACCTGGGCCTCTGCCAATGTCAGCTTAGTTTGTAAGGTTCTGGCTTTGCACTAGGTTCCTCGCATGCCTGAGAACTTCCCACCCTCTGGGACTTCTTTACGACATGGTGCTGTTTAAGTGAGAAATTTGGATTTTTGTACTTGCTGTAAAATCCTTTTCTTGTTGTATACATTGGGGGACACAGATCATACCCTTGTTTCTTGTTCCTTCCCGAGCTGTTTTAGTTCGTTTTTGGGTTCAGGACTTGTTGGTCCCATGTTCTTTTTTGTTTTTGCAGTACACACTGACTAGGCCAGTATCTGTGGAGGGGGTATAGTCTAGAGGCGGGGTGTAGTCTGGAGGGGGTATAGTCTAGATACGGGGTATAGTCTGGAGGGGGTATAGTCTAGAGGCGGGGTATAGTCTAGAGGCGGGGTATAGTCTGGAGGGGGTATAATCTAGAGGCGGGGTATAGTCTGGAGGGGGTATAGTCTAGAGGCGGGGTATAGTCTGGAGGGGGTATAGTCTAGAGGCGGGGTATAGTCTAGAGGCGGAGCTGACATCTTTGCTATTCCTAGAGTCGGCCTTCTAGTGGACAGGTCTATATCCCTTGGTGCTGTGTCCCCCAATGAATATGAGAAAAAGATTTTACAGTGAGTACAGAAAAAAACCCCAAAACTATTTTTTGTCTGTAAATTAAAGTTGTGGTCTTTATCTTACAGGGCCGTCATTGTGGACTCGAAAATGTACCAGAAGCCATTTCCGAATGTTGGCACTCCTTGTAGTAGAGGTCTCACTTTTTCATTACACCTTTTCAATTATTTACCAAATATTCCTATGTAACATCTCAGACATGTCTGAACTTCAAGGGCTTTTCCAGGCTTCAGCTGAGCTCCTTAGAATAGGTCATCAATAGAGATGAGCGAGTAGTATTTGATTGAATACTCGTATCGGTCGAATACCACGCGGGAAAATTCCATTGAATTCAATGCAAAGACCTCCTCGTGCTCATCGTCCTGCTACTTCCGGAACTTGGAGGATCCAATGTGTCGAACTTTGGTTTCCATGGAAACCGGAACAACATTCCTGTTTTTTCCCATAGACTATAATATTATTCGATATTCGATCAAATACTACTCGCTCATCTCTAGTCTTCAATAACAGATCAAGTTAGATCTAACACCCCCTCTAATCTGATATTACCTCCTTCCCGCACTGTGCCGTACTATTACATCACATTGAGCATATAGATAGCGCTCAGTTCTTGGCGCTCAGTTCTTGGCAGCACTACAAAGGTGAGACCCGGGACTAGCCACTGGAGTCAGAAAATACTCCGACTCTAGCTGCTTAGCCCAATAGCAATCATGGCATCTGGCCGGATCGGGGCCAAGATCAGTCTCCTGCCACCAGCGCCGCACCTCCTATGAGGTGACCTGAAGAGAGCGCTTCAGGCGGCGCTATGCCAGGGCCTCAGGGAGGGCGGCATTTTTGGTTACCTAAGCCAATCTCAAGTAATCTCAAACCCCACTTCACGTAATTTATCATATATAATTTCCAAAGATATTGTTGGCCCCCCCACAGTGGCCAATTTCGTTCATTTACCCGATTCATCTCAGTAGCTGGGGCCATGTAGTCAACATCCAGGCGTGAGCCATGGGAGTCAGAGCTCTCAGTATAAAGCCTTTAGAACCAGGTCCACCATTTGTAATATATGGGGGCCCTATAAAGCCAAAGACTCTGAGTACCATAGACTTCCTCAGTCTTCTTCCACCCTCCATTATGACTGTGCCATGAGTAACGTGAACTGTGTGTTTCCTCCTAGATGATAAGACCCGGCAATTTTACCATCGTCTTTCTCAGTATAAAGATCACGTCCTGAGGATGACCTATAAATATTTCCAGGACGATCTGATCTATGTTGTGAAGAACTTGAATTCAGACACACTTCTGAGTGAGCTCAAGTCACAAAAGTTCACTGACGTGGAGGTGAGAAGACAATATAGGATCGCAGCCCTGCTTGTGCTTGGGTTACATTGAAGTGTTTGGCCTCAGGACATTATATATGGAGCGTTGCCCACTTTTTTGCGGAGCAGCACTATGATTTTTCAGGGGGCACCCGTGTAGCACTGTCATATTGTTACCTAAATAAAATTTAGAGTACACTATGCAATGCTATTTTATTTAGGAGTCCTATTGTATGGTACTATTATTTTCAGGGGATACATTGTGTGGCAGTATTATATTTAGACAGATTCCTTCACCTGGGGCAAAGATTCAGTGACTGGTCTTTGTGTAGGGAGATACGACATTCAAGTGCATCAGACCTTTAGGGAGCCTGCACACGGAGTTACGCTCCGCTCATTCTGAACATAAAAACTCATTCAGAATGAGCGCGTAAAAAGCAGCTCCCATTGACTTGAATGGGAGCCGGCATACGCGCGTATCACATTCAAAGCAATAGGGAAAAAATCCTCCCATTGATTTCAATGGGGAGCGCGCGCATGCCGGCACCCATTCAAGTCAATGAGAGCTGCTTTTTACGCGCTCATTCTGAACGAGTTTTTACGTTCAGAATGAGTGGAGCGTATACTCCGTGTGCAGGCTCCCTTACACTGCTTTTGGCTAGTAGCAAAGCTGTTCAGGGTTCCCACGGTTGGAAAATTACCAGCAGGGTTGTCAGAATCCTGGTTTGCCACAACCTGCCCTAAGTCAAGTGGTTTTTTGATGGAATTTGTCAAATATAACAGGTTATGGACTCTAGATTTTAAGGACACGTTGATCCAGGGTTTTATATTGACTGCCAGATTGGAGTCTGGAACAAATTTTTTCCCCTGAAATGGGGCAATTGTCATGAGCCTCATGGTTTTTTGCCTTCCTATGGATCAACACTGTAAGGATTGTAGGGTTATTGGTTGGACTTGCTGGACTGATGTCTTCATCCAACCTCATCTACTATGTAACTAAATTAGTGAAGGAAAGTGACCTGGGGATCTTGGGTAGCACATAGTGAGTCACAGCCAAAATTGCCATGTAACCTTATGGAAGGAACTGCTTTCTGTGCCGTCAGCACTACCATAGAGGGGTATCTAGGTGAACATCAACCCAGAGTTTTACATTTTCATTTGTGTTTTTTTTTTACTATTAAGTATCTGATATACAGTTATGATGGATTTTAGAGGAACAATCTGGTAGATTCAATAGATTCCTTCTTTTGTGTTGTAGAAATTCCAAAGTCTACAAAGTGACAAAAAACAATTTGCCTACATTCTTCTGAAAGATATATTTGACCATGGAAGACAAGCTGTGATTGCACTGTGGGTTAGTCTCTATGTCCTACAAAGGAAATCTTCTCTTCTTACCTTAGATGCTGTACTGGAAGAATTCCTAGTGGAAGGTAACTTTGTGTATAATCTTTTTATTTTGTTTTTCACTACTACTGAGCAAATTTAAAAAAAGAAAAAAAATAGCCGATCAGTAAATTCTTATTACGGTTCTGTATTAGAGATGGGTGAACCTGAAAATTTTGTTTCAGGTTTGGACGGTTCAGGTCAAAGATTAATATCGGGAAGTGAAATTTTTATACTTTGAGGTCAGAGCATAACAGGTGGATGCTCAGAAGAGGTGTAAAAAAAACAAAAACACTTCATACTCACCTTCCCTCACGTCTTCAGGGCTTCCAAGTATCTTTCTTTGGGTCCTCATCACTTTGGGTAACATCATCACTGAGGCATGGCACATAGGGTGCATCAACGTCAGGTCAAATGTGGTTCGATCCAAAATGATTCATTTATGTCTATTCTGTACGGTATTACAGCCTCCATTGTCTTGCCTTCAGAAAATCTAGCTCTTTAATAGGAAAGATTAAAGGGAATGTGTCACCAGATAATGATTTTTTTTTTTTCAACCAAGTTTTATATTCACCATATTTTTAAATAATTTTTGGTGAATTTTTAATTTTTTTCATATTATTAACTTTATTTAAAAATTTTTTTTTAAAAATCTGAATTCATGCAGTTCTGACTCTAACACGTGTATTGCAGTGTATAGTACTGAACCAGCAATCAGAGTATCGCTGGTTCACATCCCCAAGTGCGACATCATTATACAGTAAAAAAAAAAAGAAGTAAAATGTGTGAAAATCTTTTTATAAATTAATAAAGTCCCAAAATGTCCTTTTCCTACTTAAAATTAAATATATAAAAGATAGGGTTGAGCCGATCTTGACTTTTCAGGATCGATTTTAAAATCCAATTTTCGATCATTTTTCATTCGAACCCGATCTCGATCCCAATTCCGATCCCAATGCAAGTCAATGGGATTTTTTATTAATTTGAGATCGGATTTTAAAAGCAATCCTATTCACTATACAGCATGGAATCTAACACTTGAACGCTTTAATTGTTAGAATCCACGTTGTGTAGTGAATCAGTAAGTAGCCAGAGGATTTTTTTTTTTTTTTAATCCTCTGGCTACTTAGTCCCCCCTGGTGTCCACTTACCTACAGAGATGGCTGCTCCGGTGCCCGGTGTTCTTCTTTGCCTCGCTGCCGCTCCATGCTGCTCTTCTTGCCTCGCTGACCCCTGCCTCCCAGGTTAGGAGAGTGTGGGCGGGTACTGGGAGGGGAGACGTCAGACCCCAGAGTATAATAATCAGAGACCGAAGGGGATAACAACATAAAAAACACTGTCACTTACCTATCTCCGGTTCTGCTGCAGTCCTTGGTGGTGTTGGACATCTTCAATGACGTCACATGACCCGGGACGCAGGGAGGGAGAATCACAGAAGCCTGCCCGAAGAGGTAAGTAACACGGATTTTTATGTTCCCTCACCTCCCCTGAACCTCTGATCATTATACTCGGAGGGCTGAAAAGACCCCCGAGTATGATAATGATGTTTGTGGGGCCCGTGGTGTCACTTACTGATCCCGGCCCCTGCCAGGATCGGTAAGTAAATAGTGCCCGTT
The DNA here is from genome assembly GCF_031893055.1 of Leptodactylus fuscus. Lineage (NCBI taxonomy): Eukaryota > Metazoa > Chordata > Amphibia > Anura > Leptodactylidae > Leptodactylus > Leptodactylus fuscus. Next base: position 149,167,460 of record NC_134271.1, read on the forward strand.
ACCGGCTGGAATAACTCCAGTTGGTAACGGCCTATTCGGAAAAAAAATAAATGCAGCGGTAGCAGCTGTCGCCAGGCCCTTAGTGTCCTGGGCCCCGTGGCAGCCGCTACCCCTGCTACCCCGGTAGTTACGCCACTGACTTGGGCATTACAGCTGTATATTACATTGTTTCATTCCAGGTGAAAGTCTGGTGGAAAAAATTCTAATGGATGAAGATGGATACTCACTTCCCACCAAACTGAAAGGTATTACATATCTTATATTTTAGATTCTTAGAATAATACTAGAGTAATACAGCTCACTATGTAATACTTAGGGAATAGAAATCTAATATGATGGAGCACAACAGTCATTTATTTGGCACTAAAAAAACATAGAAAGCAATAGGGACATAATGCAAAAAAGTAATGTAATAAATACATCTAAAGCAGGGGTCTCAAACTCAATTTACCCCGGGGCCGCTGGAGGTAGAGTCTGGGTGAGGCTGCGCCGCATCAGGTTTCCCAATTTTTTTTTTCTACAAGTCGCCATATTCCGACAGCCGTAACTTTTTTATACGTCTGTGTACGGGGATGCCTACGGCGTTTTTTTGCGGGGCCGGGTGTACTTTTTAGTTCTACCATTTCCGGGAAATGTTATTGCTTTGATCACTTTTTATTCAAATTTTTATCAAAATCAAAACAGTGAAAAAACGGCGGTTTGGCACTTTTGACTATTTTTCCCGCTACGGCGTTTACTGTACAGGAAAAATATTTTTATAGATTTGTAGAGCGGGCGATTTCAGACGCGGGGATACCTAACATGTATATGTTTCACAGTATTTAACTACTTTTATTCTATATGTGTTCTAGGGAAAGGGGGGTGATTTGAATTTTTAATACTTTTTATATTTGTTTATATTTTTTTTTATTTTTTTTGCATTTATTAGACTCCCTAGGGGTGTTGAACCCCAGGGGGTCTGATCACCAATGCAATGCATTACAATGCTAATGCATTGCAAAAAATCATTATTTCTTTTGCAGGCTGCATAGACCAGCCTGCAAAAGAAAGAAATTGCAGACAAGCCTGCAATCACTGGCGCCTGCAATCACTGGCAAAATGGCGGCACCTATGCGCCGCTGGGAAAATGGCGCCTCCGGCGCAGTAGACACCCGGCAGGGTGGTCGCCATAGTTACACACCCGGCATGCGCCATACTATTACGGCGGATGTCGGGATGTCCGCCGGGGGCCGCAAACTATAGGCCTGCGGGCCGCGAGTTTGAGACCCCTGATCTAAAGTAACAATTGTATATGGGCAATATACACACACACACACACACACTTTGCTGTAGATTCTGTAGCTAAGGCTCCTGACTGATTCGGCCCATTCATTTGGGCCTAATCAAAGGTGGGAAGTCGCAACGGAACTGCATAAGGGCAGAAAATGAAGAGGAATCCGCGGTAGATGTCCCCATAATATTCTTCTTCACAGTTCTATCTTCTTGTATGGAATGGAATATATTATACTCCATTCCACCAAGTCTGCCTCAGCAAAAACCACCAAATTTCAGCTGTTTTTTCACCACGGCAAATTGTGCCACAAAGGGACCCACTGAGGCTCTGTCGCCCAGTGGCCCACAAAAACCTGGAACTGGCCCTGGTCCAAAGTGAACAACGTCCTTAAAATGTGCAAGTCTAAAAATATCTCACATTTAAAATGATTTCTCCTGGTGTTTATTCCTATAGATGCCAAGAACTGTCACAAGAATCACTTACATGGCAAAAATGAAAAACTTACAGAGAACATACCTCCGGCATGTAACCAGGGAGAGGAAAGTTTCCCCTTCTCTACACGTTATGTGAACCTCATCATTGTCTCTAGTGATCACTTTAGGAAACGTTCTGAGAATGAGCTCATAGAGACCGGGGTAAGACATGAAACCATTTTAAAGAAAACCCAAAATGTACTACAACGTATTTCTCTCAACAAGATCTTCCGTTGGTGCCACCGATCCAGACTTGTACCACATATGGTCATGGTGAGCGGAGTGCCTGGCGTAGGGAAGACCACGCTGATGCAGAAGTTTGTCTATGACTGGGTGAAGGGCGATCTCTACCAAAGATTCTCTTTTGTCTTTTTCTTCAAATTCCGAGAACTGAACAGACTGGATAAGGTTAGTCTGGAGACCATGATCCTTCATCAGTACCCATATCTGGAGGAGCAGCTGGAGAACATCTTACAAGATCCAGAGAAACTTCTCTTTATATTTGATGGATTAGATGAAAGCAATCATACAATGGATTTCACATCACGTGACTTGTGCTCTCATCCTAAACAGCTCGGACATTGCGGTCAGATTGTGGTTAGTTTGGTGAGAAAGTCTCTTCTTAATGGTTGTTCTGTCCTAATGACAAGTCGTCCAACCAGACTGGCATCAATTGATTGTAATGTTTTCGATCGAATAGTAGAAATCATTGGATTTTTTCCAGAAGAACGAAAGATTTACTTTGAAAATTTTTTCTCCAACCCTGAACTGTCAGAAAAGTCTTTTACTTATGTGAAGCAGAATGCCACCTTGTACACGTTCTGTTACCTCCCGTCCTACTGCTGGATCATCTGTACTGTATTATCCAAGGCCTTCCAGACAACAAGTAGTGACCAGCAGGTGACATTATTACCCAGAACAGTCACACAACTCTTTGCCATATTTATCGCCAACATTCTGTCCAATCACAGCCTGGAGAAAAGTGACGCTCAGAAGATCCTGCAGTCCATCGGATGGATGGGAGAACATGGAGTCATGAACCACCAAATTATTTTCGAAGATCGAGATCTGGATTCTTTTTATGTTGACAAGAAGTCAAAGCTCTTATCAAGTTTTCTTATAGAATCTGAGGAACCTGTGACCTATTCCTTCTTACATCTCACTGTTCAGGAATTCTTCTCTGCCCTGGTCCATTATACTGATTATTCTCCTGAGAAGTTACAGAAATCACTAGAAAAAGCCAAATCCTATCCTGATGGACGTGGTGAGATGTTCCTCCGTTTCCTGTGCGGTCTATCGGATGGCACCTCCAGGTCAATACTATCTGGATATCTGGACAAACAAGCAGCTCAGGCCTCCAGAGATGTGATCACTTGGCTGAAGAACTTTACATTAGAAGAAGAGAGTCTAGTGAAAAGTAAAGCTGAGAAGCGACATTTTCTTATGACATTCTACTATCTCTTTGAGTCCCGGAATGAAGGTCTAGTTCTGGAATCATTGCAATCCCGCAGAAGACTGGACCTTTCTGATGTTCACATGTCAGCTCTAGACTGCAAGGTGTTAGCATTCATCATGGAAACCTGCAAACATATAAAAGAATTAAATCTATGTAGGTGTTCCATAGACATTGAAGGAATGGAAAGCCTTAAACCAGCCTTAGATAACCTCCAGAATCTGAGGTATTTTATTTCTCTGCGGTATTACACTTCTGTTACTACATAGTTATTACTACTCCATGTTATTGTTCATTTGTCTATATTATAAATGCATAGAGAACAAATATTAGTAACTACAGAAGAGTCAACCAGTTCAGATCAAACTGGATTCAACTGCTGTCAAGGGATGTGGTAACGCAGGATCAGCTGCCGGATTTGGCAGCTAATGTGCACCATATGTGCCCTAGAAGTCACATCAGTGGAATCAGACACAATGTCACTTAGTCTAGTGGGAACAACCACCCCACGCTATTGAGAACTTGAGTTTCTGGATAGTAGGGATCATAAAACAAGACTTACACACAAGAGACCTGAGTGGGGACACTGTGGACCAGGAATCGCAAGATGGAGAAAAGTAGGGATCATAGTTAAGCAGGTTATACTGCTTCATAGTGTAGTTAAAGGAGGCCATGGTCTGTGGGCTCTGGTAAGTGCTAGGGGCCACAGGCAGGCTATTTGGGTATCACCAACATATCTGTTTGGGGCCATCCATTTCAGTTAGAATCATGGCTGCCATATCCCTTGTAAAACATGGACACTGAGAAGGTATCACCCCCCCCCCTCTTCCCCCACATTTCCCCATTTATCCCAAGGTTTTAGTGATGATATTTATTGATTTTACCGGGGACACTTTTTTTTTACACATTTGTAAATTACAGATTTTATCCTAAGGTACTTTACATGCGTCACCCAAATTTTTATTTTTATCATTCTTAAAGATTGGACCATATTAAGCTACCAGACATTGCCTGCATCCAGTTGGCCTCTGTAATACAGAATAACCAGTCTCTGAAGAAACTTGTCCTGTCTCATACCCGTCTGTCTGGTCTTCACTTCATTGGCTTGATGGCTGCTCTGTCCAGTTCGACCTGCCGGATACAGGAATTACAGTGAGTATAAGAGATGTGTACAGGATCAGATTAGAAATAGGTGAACCGATTACTCACAAAATGGGTTTGAGCCGAATATTCCAAATTGTTCTTTTTTTTTTTTAAAAAAAAAAAACAAACAAAAAAAAACAAAACTGAATAATCACTGATTTTTCTTGGACTAACTTAAATGGCCGACAACACATGTATTGAGAAGGGTATGCAGAAGATACATATGAGTGTGAGTCACTGTGTGATGTTCTAGAATCATCTAACATCACCTGACAGCCTCTTAGCCATTAGATAGTGGTAGGTGGTGGGATATACACTATGTAAGGGGTTGTGGACTTGAACACGAGGCATTACAGTAATGTTGGAGATAGTGAAGGGTCTGTGATTAATCTCACTGCATGATACAGAGCACTCAGTTCTGAAAAGCTTGCAACAAATAATTAGGAATAGGAGTGCAGAGTGTAGAGGTTGCAGTAGTCTTATGAGGCCATACAGTGACACAGTGGAAGAGTGGGGAGGCGATAGTGGCATGAGGAGGCCATACAGTGACCCAGTGGCAGAGTGTTGAGGTTGCAGTAGCCTTATGAGGCCATACAGTGACCCAGTGGCAGTGTGTTTAGGTTGCAGTAGCCTTATAAGGCCATACAGTGACCCAGTCGCAGAGTGTAGAGGTTGCAGTAGTCTTATGAGGCCATACAGTGACACAGTGGAAGAGTGGGGAGGCGATAGTGGCATGAGGAGGCCATACAGTGACCCAGTGGCAGAGTGTTGAGGTTGCAGTAGCCTTATGAGGCCATACAGTGACCCAGTGGCATGAGGAGGCCATACAGTGACCCAGTGGCAGAGTGTGGAGGTTGCAGTAGCATTATGAGGCCATATAGTGACCCAGTGGCATAGTGTGGAGGTTGGAGTAGCCTTGTGAGGCCATACAGTGACCCAGTGGCAGAGTGGGGAGGCGGCAGTAGCATGAGGCGGCGATACAGTTACCCAGTGGCAGAGTGTGGAGGTTGCAGTAGCCTTATGAGGTTATACAGTGACCCAGTAGTCGAGTGTGGAGGTTGCAGCAGCCTTATGAGGCCATACAGTGACCCAGTGGTTGAGTGGAGTGGTTTCAGCAGCATGAGGAGGCTATACAGTCATCCAGTGGCAAAGAGAGAAGGTGGCAGCAGCCTTATGAGACCATACAGTAATCCAGTGAGTTCTCCTTGGGGTAACTATGGCCCTTGCCACACTAAACACTCGCTCTGAGGTTATACTACTGGCTAGGCAGGACAGCTGTTTCAGGGCAAACTCGGCCATGTTGTGGTCACAAATTCAGTTTTAGCTGCCTAAAAGTCCAGTGGATCTTCCACGATGGGTGGCAGGGTACACTTTAAGTATGCCACCACCTGCTGCTTCAAGTTCTGCGCTGTGTCTAGCTGCTGATGAGCAGCTTCTTCACTATGCGGGTGAAGAAAGCTGCTCATCAGTGACTCTAGGCTCAGGCTGGTGCTGATGGAGCCGATAATGCTCCTGCCACCCCTACTTCCTCCCACACCTGCCATGCCACTGCAAGGGCCCCCCGGTTCGGACATGCGAGAGTATGGATGATGGCACAGATAGGCAGCGGCCAACTTGCAATGTAGCATTTCTCTAAAGTAGTTCAGTTTGTTCTCCCTTTCAGTGAGTGTAAAAAAGGCCCCCATTTTTCCCTGGTAGTGAGGGTCTAACATGGTGGAGAGCCAGTAATCCTCCCTCAGCCGAATGGTGACAGTTCGGTTGTCACTGGCCAAGCAAGTGATCATGCATCGGGCCATTTGTGTAAGTTACTCTGAGGGACTTCCTGCATCCATTTCCACTGCATACTGTCACGGTGTGTCTGGGTCATCTGCCTCGTCCTCCTCATTTTCCTATTGCTATTCCTGTTGCTCCTGCTCCTCCTCTCTACCCATTTAGCTAGACATTGCTTGTGCTTCAATGTACTCCTCCTCCATTTCAGCCCCTGGTGACTGACCGACAAAAGTGGCCTCCTCAAAGTGAACGAGCAAACGGCAGATGTCAAACATGAGATGCTACTAGCTAACATTAAAGTTACACAGGGGAGTACCTCCACTTGTATCATCAAAAAATCATTTATGGCTTTTCTCTGTTCATATAGTCAATCCAAGATATGGAGGGTTGAATTCCAACGGGTGGAAACATTGCATATCCGCCTATGTTATGGAAGGCCGTTCTACCGCTGCAGCTCAAGGAAGGTGTGTTTGGCTGTGTACTAGTGGCTGAAGTGCATGGAAAGTTTCCTTGACATTATTAGGATGTCTTGAAGATTGGTGGAACACTTAAGGAAATGCTTAACAACCAGATTGAACACGTGCGCCATGCAGGGCACATGGCTCAGCCCCCTTTGACACAGCACCGACACCATGTTTTTCCCATTGTCACCACGGTTCAAATTTTAATTTCCTTTGGAGAAAGCCAGGATTCGATTTCTTGATTGAGACAATAAAGGAGTTCCTCCCCTGTGTGACTTTGTTTTCCCAGGTAAAAGAAGTGTAGAACAGTGTGACAAAGCTGTGCCCTGCACATGTGGTATGCTGGAGGAGCAATGGGAGTTATCCCTGCATTGGAGGCTGAGGACCCAGTGGAGGATGAGATGGAAATTGCAAGACCAATGGTGTGAGAATGTGGAGGTAGAATCTGTGTCACCTGTCCAGTGTGGAGGTTGCAGCATCCTTAGGAGGCCATACAGTGGCCTAGTGGCAGAGTGAGGAGGTGGCAGCAGCGTGAGTAGGCCACAAAGTGACAAGTTGATATAATGTGGATAACAATAGCCTTAGGAGGCCATATAGTGACCCGGTGGCAGAGTGAGGAGGTGGCAGCAGCATGAGGAGGCCATAAAGTCACCAAGTGGCAGAGTGAGGAGATGGCATCAGTGTGAGGAGGCCATACAGTCACCCAGTGGCAGAGTGAGGAGGTGGCAGCAGCGGAAGTAGGCCACAGAGTTGCAAGTTGATATAATGTGAAGCGAATTATAATGTGGTAGTGAGGGTCTAACACGGTGGAGAGCCAGTAGTCCTCCCAATTGCGATCGGTTACATTGTCATCCAATAATGTCTGCAGGTCACTGATGTCCTCTTCAACGGTCTCTAGCCAGGAGCCTGACTGCTCACAGCACTAGCTCCCACACCACTCTCCTCATCACTACTACTGGAGGAAGCGGCAGTTGTCACCTCCAGATCTTGTTTGGGCACTAGTTGCTGACTGTCCAGTAGTAGCTCAATCACAATGTATAGTGGATCTGAGCCCACAGCATACAGTAATTCTCTAGCTGAGGGAACATAAAAGGACAGAGGCATGTTCAGGACACCTGAGGGTATAGGGCCTGTTTCTGGGCCATGTCAACTAAGGGTTGTATCTGATGAATCTACCGACTCTGACTCTTAGCTGGGGGTGTCTGATGTGACTTGGGATGAAGTGGATGACTGAGTCAACCAGTCTTCAACTGTTGAGTCGCTGGTCAAGACACAATCGCGATTTGACACTCGAAGCTCAGACCTCTGTCACTGACCCCTGCTGCCACACCCCCTTAGTTTGCTGTGACCTGTGCCTGCGCCAGAAACATTTAGCTCTATGGCTCTCCCCTGTGCATGTCCTGTCACCTCTCTGTCTGACATATTGAGTAATGGCCTGTAATTTTATACTGGGAACAAAATTGAGAATATTTCTTTTATTTGTTTCCCCACTATTAAACACCTTTAAAATAAGTGTGAGAATAACAGGTAACTGTGGAGATTGGTGGCTAAGAATTCTTGATTTTTGCCAAGACTGTATTGAGAAATGGGCTGTAAATGTATACTCTGTACACACAATGGCTAATAATCCCCTAATTTCTTTCCCCACTTTTGAACGCCTTTAAAAAGGCATGAGAACAGATAAGTGCAGGTATTAGTGGATGATAATTCACTGGTTTTGGCTGTAAAAGGCTTGTTTTGTTCCACCTTGAATACACAAGTATGAGTAATGAGCACCAGTATAATGGCAGTGAGCAGTACAATGTGTATTAATGATGCTGCAACCACCCCAAGTTCTTCTTTGATTACCTCCCTATACTTTCCCTTCACCTTCAATCCTCTTTCCCTGAGCTTGTATCTGTTTTCTAACACTGTCCCTAGCTCCTGATGACTGCCTGTCCCTGCAGTAAGAGCGATGTGAAATGACTGTACCTAAAATGTGACTTCACAGGGCAGCTTGCTGCTGAATAGCTGTATGCTTGGCATTGTGGGTGATCCCGTGTTCCCAGAGTTCCCTGCCCCTTATCCTAACATGTGCGGTGGCCAATTTATGAAAAAATGCGATTCGATGCATCGAAGCTTGAAGAAGTCCGGATTCAGGGCGATTTGAAGATTTCCTGAAATTTAGATCGAATTCCACTTCTGCAGAATCGATTTGCTCATCCCTAGTAATAATGTACAGACAGGAGGTGAATGGATGGAGGACACAGGAGCCGCAGTTTGAAGACTGCAATAGTCAGTGGAGGATGGAGACTTTGCTGCAGAAGATGACTGGTGACACCAGTTCCTCTATTCAGCTTACATTTATAGTTTACAGATTACATTTGCTGCAATTATCTCTGTTTTATGACATACCAAAAAGTGAGGACAAGACGTGGCGTCTAGAGAAAACATTGTGTCTTAATAATATATACACAAGTTACAGATTTTATACTAATATTCTTTGAACACCTCACTCACATCACATCTTCTTGTTCTTACAGTTTAGCAGAGAATTATCTACCAGACATATCAAACACTTCCTGCGCCCCGCTGGCCTCTGTAATAAGGGAAAACCAGTCCCTGAAGACACTTGTCCTGTCCAGAAACAATCTTGGTTCTCACTTCAGTGACTTGGTGGATCCTCTTTCCAGTCCAGCCTGCAGGATAGAGGAATTACAGTGAGTATAAGAGATTTATTATTATTATTATTATTATTATTATTATTATTGTTTATTTATATAGCACCATTAATTCCATGGTGCTGGACATTATTATATTAATTCCATGGTGCTGTACATTATTATATTACTTCCATGGTGCTGTACATTATTATATTACTTCCATGGTGCTGGACATTATTATATTAATTCCATGGTGCTGGACATTATTATATTAATTCCATGGTGCTGGACATTATTATATTAATTCCATGGTGCTGTACATTATTATATTAATTCCATGGTGCTGTGCATTATTATATTACTCCCATGGTGCTGTACATTATTATATTAATCCCATGGTGCTCTGTACATTATTATATTAATTCCATGGTGCTGTACATTATTATATTACTTCCATGGTGCTGTACATTATTATATTAATTCCATAGTGCTGTACATTATTATATTAATTCCATGGTGTTGTACATTATTATATTACTTCCATGGTGCTGTACATTATTATATTAATTCCATAGTGCTGTACATTATTATATTAATTCCATGGTGCTGGACATTATTATATTAATTCCATGGTGCTGTACATTATTATATTACTTCCATGGTGCTGTACATTATTATATTAATTCCATAGTGCTGTACATTATTATATTAATTCCATGGTGCTGTACATTATTATATTAATTCCATAGTGCTGTACATTATTATATTACTTCCATGGTGCTGTACATTATTATATTAGTTCCATGGTGTTGTACATTATTATATTACTTCCATGGTGTTGTAAATTATTATATTAATTCCATAGTGCTGTACATTATATTAATTCCATGGTGCTGTACATTATTATATTAATTCCATGGTGCTGTACATTATTATATTAATTCCATAGTGCTGTACATTATTATATTAATTCCATGGTGTTGTACATTATTATATTAGTTCCATGGTGTTGTACATTATTATATTACTTCCATGGTGTTGTAAATTATTATATTAATTCCATAGTGCTGTACATTATATTAATTCCATGGTGCTGTACATTATTATATTAATTCCATGGTGCTGTACATTATTATATTAATTCCATAGTGCTGTACATTATTATATTAATTCCATGGTGTTGTACATTATTATATTAATTCCATGGTGCTGTACATTATTATATTAATTCCATGGTGTTGTACATTATTATATTAATTCCATGGTGCTGAACATTATTATATTAATTCCATGGTGATGTACATTATTATATTAATTCCATGGTGCTGTACAGTATTATATTAATCCCATGGTGCTGTACATTATTATATTAATTCCATGGTGCTGTATATTATTATATTAATTCCATGGTGCTGTACATTATTATATTAATTCCATGGTGCTGTACATTATTATATTCCATGGTGCTGGACATTATTATATTAATTCCATGGTGCTGTACATTATTATATTAATTCCATGGTGCTGTACATTATTATATTATTTCCATGGTGTTGTACATTATTATATTAATTCTATGGTGCTGTACATTATTATATTAATTCCATGGTGCTGTACAATATTATATTAATTCCATGGTGCTGGACATTATTATATTAATCCCATGGTGCTTTACATTTGGGGGTTACATACAATACACAGAATATACAGGTAGATATAATACTAACATCGGCTGGCACAGTGGGGTAGAGGGCCCTGCCCGCGAGGGCTTACAATCTATGGGGGAAGGGGGGTAGAGACAGAAGGAGAGGGGGAGACTGTACAGATGGCGGTGCGGTGATAGTATTATTGGGGGGGTGTAGGCCTTCCTGAATAGGGGAGTCTTCAGGGCCTTCTTGAAGCCTGTGATTGTGGGGGTCAGTCTTATGTGTCGTGGTAAGGAGTTCCAGAGTATGGGGGATGCACAGGAGAAATCTTGGAGACGGTTGTGTGAGGAGCGGATGAGAGCAGAGCGGAGTAGGAGGTCATTGGAGGATCTGAGGTTACATGTGGGCAGGTAGCGGGAGATTAGGTCAGAGATATATGGAGGGGACAGGGTGTGGATGAGGTCGGAGATATATGAAGGGGACAGGTTGTGGATGGCTTTGTATGTTAGCGTTAGTAGCTTGAACGCAATTCGCTGGGCTATAGGTAGCCAGTGGATGGACTGGCAGAGGGGAGCAGCCGATGAAGATCGGGAGGTGAGGTGGATTAAGCAAGCAGTGCAGTTTAAGGTGGACTGGAGGGGGGCGAGGGTGTTAGCTGGGAGTCCATGGAGAAGGGTGTTGCAGTAGTCTAGGCGGGAGATTATGAGGGCCTGGACGAGCATCTTAGTAGTTTCAGGGATGAGAAAGGGGCGAATTCGATGGATGTTCTTGAGCTGGAGGCGGCAGGAGGTGTTGAAGGTTTGAATGTGAGAGATGTAAGAGATGTGTACAGGAGGAGACATGTGGGGGACAAGACGCTCTTGAGGCCTTTCACCATTACCTAACGGTATTTGGAATGAGCTTGGCTTGATACTTGCATTTGATTGTACTGAAATCTATGTATTCACTTGTATTCTATGGGTCAGTACAATTCCAGAAATACTACTTTTATATAGTTTTTTTCCATTTTAACCCAAAACTTGGCAAATAAATAACAATTTCTTGGAGTTGCCATATTTGGACACCCATAATTTTTTTATTTTTTTATTTCCATATAGGGGATACACAGGGCATCTTTCCTGCCGGGCCAGCTATAATTTTAGTTATACCTTTTTGGGGAACATCTGATGTTTTTGCTTTTTATTCACATTTTCATAGTAAACAGCGTAAAAACATTGGTGCAAGCGATGTGCTTGCAAAGCACATGGAGCCCATAGTCTATGGGCTCCGTGTGCTTAACTGCACAGCGCCTGCATTAGCGTTGGTATTCTGTTCGGGGGACGCCTTGCGGACGGAATACAAGCGCTAGTGTGAACCAACCCTAAGTCTGGTTCAGTGGGCGACACAATCATGGGGAAGACTGCTGACATGACAGATGGCCGTCACTGACACTCCACAAGGAGGGGGACCCATAAAAGGTCATTGCTAAAGAAACTGGCTATTCACACAGTGCTGTATCAAAGCATAATAATGGAAAGTGGAGTGGTAGAAAAAAGTGCACAAGCAGGGGCGTAACTAGGAATGGCTGGACCCTGTGGTGAACTTTTGACCTGTGCCCCCCCCCCGACCGACGCAAAGACCTCGACCCCTAACGCCGCCCCCCCCCCCCCGCGTGCACATTTCTAATTTTCCATTCACCTCAATGTTTTAGTGATGACGTTTATGAATGTTACTGGGGACATTTTTTCAATATATATTCACAATTTACAGATTTTTATCTTAAGGCACTTCATATTGATCACAATTTATATTCTGCTTATTCTTACAGTTTGGCTGGTAGTGACCTACCAGACACTTCCTGCACCCAGTTGGCCTCTGTAATAAGGAATAACCAGTCCCTGAAGAGACTTGGCCTGTCTGGTAAGCGTCTGTCCGGTCCTCACTTGATGGCCGCTCTGTCCAGTCCAGCCTGCAGGATAGAAGAATTACAGTGAGTATAAGAGATGTGCATATTCTTCCCATGTTCTCACTTAAACCAAAACAATTCTCTCTAGGCTGCGCTGATGACGTCCAAAGAGACAGAAACAGTGCCGTCCGTAGCTGAGAAATTGATTTGGTTATAACCCCGCATTATGCAGTAAAGGCTTCTGGGAAGTCGGGCATGTTGTTCAGGGTGCTTGCTATAGAGGGCAGCATAACAGAGGCACTGTCTCCCTGTCTACATCTTGGGAGACAGATTTGCATATTCTTCCCATGTAAGAGATGTGTACAGGAGGAGACTACAACTAGGTGAATCGATTAGTCACATTTTTGTTTTGGGCTGAATATTTCAAATTGTTCGTTTTTTAACAAGATCGAACAATCATTGATTTTTCTTGGACTAACTTAAATGGCCGGCGACACTTGTATTGAGAAGGATATGCAGAAGGAAAGGATGATTTTTTGCAATGCATTAGCATTGTAAGGCATTGCATTAGTGATCAGACACCCTGGGGTTCAAGACCCCTAGGGGGTCTAATAAATGCAAAAAAATAAAAAAAATAAGTTTAAAAAAAAATGTAAAAAGTATTAAAAATTCAAATCACCCCCCTTTCCCTATAACACATATAAAAGTAGTTAAATACTGTGAAATACATACATGTTAGGTATCCCCGTGTCTGAAATCGCCCGCTCTACAAATCTATACAAATATTTTTCCTGTTCAGTAAACGCTGTAGTGGGTAAAAATAGTCAAAAGTGCCAAACCGCCGTTTTTTCACTGTTTTGATTCTGATAAAAATTTGAATAAAAAGTGATCAAAGCAATAACATTTCCCGAAAATGGTAGAACTAAAAAGTACACCCGGCCCTGCAAAAAAAGACGCCCTATGCATCCCCGTACACTTACGTATAAAAAAGTTACGGCCATCGGAATATGGTGACTTTTAGAAAAAAAATTTTTAAACAAAGCTTTGGATATTTTTTAAGGGGTCAAAATGTAAATAAAACCATATACATTTGGTATCCCTGGAACCGTACCGAAACACAGAATACAGCGGACATGTCATTTTGGCTGCACAGTGAACGCCGTAAAACCAAAGCCCGTAAGAAAGTCGCAGAAATGCATTTTTTCTTCAAATCCACCCCATTCTGAATTTTTTTCCTGCTTCCCAGTACATTATATAGAATACTTAATGATGGCATCATGAAGAAAAATTTGTCCCACAAAGATTAAGACCTCATATGGCTCTGGGAGCAGAGAAATAAAAAAGTTATGGGGTTTAGAAGGAGGGGAGTCAAAAACTAAAAACGAAAATTAAAAAATGCCATCGGCATTTGAGTCACCTCGTGGCCTGCCTCATGGAAATGGAAGGAGAGTGGCGAAAGTGGCTTCTTGCATCGAATGCTTGACTTATGTTGGTCTCATACACCAGACCACATGGACACTTGATCAAATACACAACAGATGTAAAGTCACAAGTGAAGTAGTCGGGTAACATGATGATGCCTTGACCAATATGAAGACGAAAAACTTGCCCTTGAGAACATGATTGCATTGTAAACAGTTGAGACGGGAGGTGAATGGAGGACACAGGAGCTGCAGATTGAAAAATGCAATAGTCAGGGGAGGATGGAGACTTCACCGCAGCAGGTGACTGGTGACACAAGTTCCTCCCTCCAACTTAGATTTTACACTTTACCCATACCTCCCAATCACCAGATTCAGCGGGACAGTCCCAGATTCTGGATCCTGTCCCACCATCTTGGTCTGTGGAACTCTGAGTCTGTGTTTCAACTCATCATGGAATACAATGGTCAATGAAGTAGGAACTGTCCGCAGACAACTCCTGCCGCCTCACCACTGTGCTCCAATGTGATGACGTCACTCACATTGCGCCTGCAACTACCATAACACTCTGTGACTGAGGCTACAGACAGACCAGCAGGGGAGCGAGGAGAGGTGAGTATCAGTGTTTTTTATGTTAAACTTTGGGGGAATATTGAGGGGGAACATAAAACTGGTGGCAAATGATAGGTGCAACATTAAACTGGGGCAGGTGAAGGGGGATATGAAACTGGAGGCAAATGTAGGGGGACATGGAGGGGAGGGGGAGCATTAAACTTTTGGCAGATGAAAGGGGGCATTAAATTGGAGGGGAGATTAAGAGGGACATTAAACAATGGGGAGTCACTGGATGGACACATTAAGCTGGGGGCAACTGGAAAGGGACACTATATGGGTGGGCAACTGGAGGAGGACATTAAACCGTGGGACTAGCTGGAAGGGGATGTGTCCCTCTTTAGTTGCCCCTAGTTTAATGTCCCTCTCCAACGGCCATTCATTTTTTGTCCCCCTCTGTTTAATATCCCCCTCTAGTTTCCACCAGTTTAAACTGGGGCACCAGGAGAAGGACTTAATACTGTGGGGCAATTGGATTATAATGTGGGGGCATATAATGTTAAGGAGCATTATAATGTATAGGGGCACAAAAAAAATGGATGAGTATGGGTGGAGTCAACATAGAAGTGGATGGAGCTAAATGTGCCACACATTTTGTCCCTCCTTCTGTTCTTTGAAAGGTGGGAGGTATGGATTACATTTGCTGCTATTATTTCTGTTTTATAAAGTGAGGACAAGTTGTGGCTTCTAGAGATAACATTTATATCTTAATAAGGCATGCGCAATTTACAGATTTTGTACTAATATTCTTTGGACCCCTCACTCACATCTCATCTTCTTATTATTACAGTTTGGCTGATAATGATCTACCAGACACTTCCTGCACCCAGTTGGCCTCTGTAATTAGGAATAACCAGTCTCTGAAGAAACTTGTCCTGTCTAATAACCGTCTGTTTGGTCCTCACTTCAGTGGCTCGAAGTACGTTCAGTCCAATCCAGACTCCAGGGAGAAGGCTCTACATCACTTCAGTGACTTGATGGCCGCTCTGTCCAGTCCAGCCTGCAGGATAGAGGAATTACAGTGAGTATAAGGGATGTGTACAGGATGTACACATTACCCCGTGCAAAAACTATGTTTAAACAATCTGTATAGATGCAACTGCTGTATTGCACAACAGACTTAGATAAAGATCAGTGTATTGTAAATTAAAGGGTTAACTGTTCTCTGTCTGTGTGTTAGGGCTAGTTCACACGGGGCTAAAGGGGCGGATTTTGACAGCGGAATCCACGTCATAATCCGCCCCTTTCAATGATGGTCTATGGAGACCACTAGGTTTCTTTTTTCTGCTATCGGCAGCTGCCGATAGCGGGAAAAAAAGAAGCGAGCTGCCCTTTCTTCTGAAAAATTCGGCTTATACTTGAGTATATACGGTTGAAACAATGTATCAACGACAGTAGCAATAAAATATATCCAGCACTCTGCTTCTTGTATTTTTCTTTTAAAACATAACTTTTATTGAATCATCAGGATCTTAGGGGGATATTGTCACTCCTTGGGGAGAGACCACCATATAGGTTTGTGGAGACTTATTAAGCCTTTAGCACTCCACTTTGCAAGGGACCATGGGAAGAATATATAAATCTGTCTTCCATGATGTAATTAGGAAGTCAGCTGCTGCCTCAGTGTTGCAAACCAATAGAGGGCGCTCACTGGAATGTGCAAGCCTGTCTTCCCTGATGTAATTAGGAAGACAGAATTCCAGTGATATAGCCCAATAAAGGCTGCTCCCTTTAACATCATGCTCGGCCTTCCAAGAGGCCTTTGTTTTGCAATGATGCCGGGATTATTACCAGGTATAGTCTCTCAACCGAGGACGGCTGTTAAGATCTTGACAGAGATTAAAAATTGTAAATAAAGTCTATGGTGTACAGGCAGGGAAAGTAAGCCTACACGTTTCAGAGAATACTCTCCTTAGTCATGGCTACCCCCCAAAGTTAGCAGAATTACATTTTATTTTCAGTTACCCCCTACCATAAAAATAAATAAAAATTAGCATTGTAATTCATTGCATTAATAATACATATTCCGCAGAACTTTACACATTGTAGGGTTCAAGTACAGACAAAAAGATACATTATAGAGTAATAGCCATTTCACACAATGGGACTGAGGGCCCTGCTCGCAAGAGCTTACAATCTATGAGGTAGAGGGGGTGACACAAGAGGTAGCAGGGGTGGCATTGCTTATACAGAGGTCAGACACTTCTGTAATAGAGGTGACTGTCACTACATAAACATAAACCTATATGAGCCGTCACCAGTCGTGTCCTGTAACGTACAGATGGTGCCTGGACGTATAGAGTTACAATCCAATACAGCACCATATCATGTGGGGTAATGTGGGAGGAAACAGAGGAAGGTTCGTTTTGGGGATTCTAACTATGAAAGGTTTTACATTAGACATTGTGATAGGCTTGTCTGATAAGATGAGTCTTTAGTTTGCACTTGAAACTGTAGAAGTTGGGAGTTAATCTGATTGTCCGGGGTAGAGCATTCCAGAGAAGTGGTGCAGCTCGGGAGAAGTCTTGTATACGAGCGGGGGAGGTTCTGATAATAGAGGATGTAAGTGTTAGGCCATTGAGTGAGCGGAGAGCACGGGTTGGGCGGTAGACAGAGATGAGGGAGGAAATGTATGGAGGTGCGGCATTATGGAGAGCCTTGTGGGTGAGAGTGATAACTTTATATTTTATTCTATAATGAATAGGCAGCCAATGTAGTGACTGGCACAGACCGGAGGCATCGCTGTAGCGTCTAGCCTGATAGATGAGCCTGGCCGCTGCATTCAGAATAGATTGTAGAGGAGAGAGTTTAGTGAGGGGAAGACCGATTAGTAAGGAGTTACAGTAGTCAAGGCGAGAATGAATCAGAGAGACAATAAGTGTCTTTAGTGTATCTCTGGTGAGGAAAGGGTGTATTCTGGAGATGTTTTTGAGGTGAAGATGACATGAAGGATTTATGTTCTATGGATACATCACTCACATCTACTCCATCTTATTCTTATAGCTTGGCTAATAATTATCTACCAGACACTTCCTGCACCCACTTGGCCTCTGTAATAAGGAATAACCAGTCCCTGAAGATACTTGACCTGTCCGGTAACTATCTGTCTGGTTGCTACTTTGGTGACGCCATGGAAAATCAGTCAAAATTATTGCGGCAGTCGGGGAAAGAAGGGTAAGTATAAGAGATTTGTACAGGAGGAGACATGTGGGGACAAGTTATACATGGATTTTATTCTATTTTATGCTCCTCCGCACCATTGTTATGTCTATGAGATAAACTGCTGACTGCACCTTCATATGTGACGTCTCTACTAATGTCTGACTGTCTCGTCTCCTCATATCACTTCTCCAATCTATGGAGTGAACAAGCCAGTATTTACAGCTGGTGCTGCCCCAGCCCCAGAGTCTCCATATTATCACATGAGCTGCTTTTGTCTTTCATCAATGAAACATTGATAAAATATTCATGTGTCCATATTTATTATAGGTCCGTCTGAACTTGGCACATCTGATAATGTAGGGTCACTCTCACTGTCAACCGAGCCGCTTGGAAAAAAGAGGCTTAGTTTAAGGCCCCACATTGCAGAAGCACTGCTATTTTTGCAGCATCTCAGCATGCTACCGCTTTAAGTGTTTATCTTTTGTGCCTCTGGGTTATGTTGGTATGTCCCGTCCTGTGTGTTCTATGTCGCTGTTATGCAGCTTTTCCCTTGTTGTTTTCCCCCTTAGTGTTCAATCCTTTCCCCTTACTACAGCTCTGGCCTATCACAGGCCACTGGGTGGGGTTGTAGGAGACTTTTGTCTCTGTGGTGACCGTTGAGGGCTCGGTCTAGTGATAGCAGAGGTCCTGTGCAGTACATGTTGGACTGTGCAGAGAGGAAAACACCAGCACTGAGACTGGGCTTCAACAGCCGTCCATATTGCCCCTAGGAGGAGAGAATTGCCCTAGGCTCATTCAGAGACAGCCCTGAGAACAGAGAGTCAGGAGGAGCGGTGGAGGATGCTGACGGATGAGTTGACTCGAGCCTTTGCAAAAGGTGACCAGAGCCCTGTCAGGACTACCCTGCATCATCATCCCCCAGTAGTGAAGAGACTCCAGAGTATAATATTTACCGCAATGTATGTCGTGGTAGCTATTTCAGCTCATCCGAGAACCCGGCTCATGACGAAGTGGATTGGCCATATCTAATCTTTATGTAATTGTATAAAAAAACTATTCCCTTTTCCCATCCCTTGGTTGCACCTGATGTCTTTTTTCAGTCGTATCATATAACATATCGCTACCACAATTTCTGCCATCCACCAGACCTCCAGCCCAGAACAGTTTCCACGTATACAGTCTACAGGTTTACTAACCACGTGCCATCTTGTTTTTCTAGTGTGGCTGCTGGTAGTAATAGTGACTCCATCTCAGAAGGATTAGCCTGGAAGAATAACCAGTCTGTGAAGAAACGCTGTGTCACTGCTATGTCATGTCCCAAAAATCAATCTAAAAATGTGTTAGACTACAGGGAAAAGGCTCTACATCACTTCAGTGACTTGATGGCCGCTCTGTCCAGTCCAGCCTGCAGGATAGAGGAATTACAGTGAGTATAAGAGATGTGCACAGGAGGAGACCTGTATTATTTACCATCGTGTTCCCAATGGTGTTCATTGGACATATCGCAAAAATTTTGGGTTCCACAGAACACAAAGTTTTTGGGGTGCACCATCTACAAACTATTGTTATTCTCTGGGGTCTTTTCAGAGTAACACTCCTGTTCATGGTTCCTGTTCTTCTTCCCCTTCTTCTCTCCAGGGTGCCCTAGTGATGTCATATGGGACACATGGAGGCCCCTGGAGGAAGCAGAGGTGGCCATTTTTGTTACCTCCCCTGGGTCTCCACCTCTGAAGAGACTCCACAGTATAATAACTTACTGCTATGCAGGTTTACGTGGACATTTTAGTTCATCCGAGACAAATCCCTAATTGTTCGGTTTACTAAATTTTAGATATTTGGATTGAACCTACCTCGGAATAAATCCGTTTGCTCATCTCCAATAGCCACACTAAGGCCAGGGCCCCACGTGGCATAAAAACCGTGGCGCAAAAAAACGAGGCGTTTTACAGTCCCTGCAAAGTTGGTATGATTCTGGATAATCCCATCCACACATTGCAGAAAAATATCTGCAGCAGAGATGCTGTGATTCCCCAAACCATTGTGTTTTTGTAAATTGCAGAATGTCCATTGCACCTACGGAAATGCCGGCAGTTTCCCTATAGATATAATGGAGGCAGAATGTCCGCAGAGGAAAATTCTGTGCACTTTTTGCAAAACGTGCTGTGGCATAAATCACAATGTGTTTCCACCACGGTTTTTCCCACTACGCTTTTTCGCTGTGGCCTGCTACATGGGGCCTTAGCCTAAGTTATATCGGTTAGGGCTACTATATAGCTGAACATGAGCATAGCATTCCTAACAAATGGCTCACCCCGCCTTCCCAGCCCCTCTTTAAAATATATTATATAATACCCCCTTTGTAGACTCCATGTGCCCCACTCTACCCGGCTGTGCTTCACCCCTAAGTGTGATGAAATCTCTGGACATGACCACAATTAACCCTTTGAGTGGCTTAGATGAAATGAAGAGCAAGAGGCCAGGGGGTCGGCCGTGAATAGGGCTCAAGACTACAATTAACCCCTTCTTGGGCATCAGTCAGCAATTCCCTGATAATATTGCTGGTTGCAGTGTAGTTGGGTTCCTACAGTCAAGGGGGTAAATCCCAGTCATGTTAAGACCCTGATTAACTCTTCCTTGGCTTCAGGGGTGAACCATGGGTTTCTGCCACCTGAGGCGGACGAGGATGAGGAGGGGCGGAGCAGAGGGGGCGGGGCCAAGTGGAAGGGGGCGGGGTGGGGCCACACGGAGGGGGCGGGACTGAGCGGACTGGAATTGTCCTGGACTGGCTTAGGTCAGCAAAAATGCCACCCTCCCTGGGGCCCTGGCATAGCGCCGCCTGAAGCGGTCGCCTCATGGGAGGTCCGGCGCTGCTTGGCTTTAATCAGTGATTCCATCACTTAGGCGGAATTGTTGGTTGCAGTGTAGGAGGCCTGGGGAACTTATGGTGAATACTTTCACTGCCGCGCCCCTTTCAAGGGTTTTATTGTGACCGCGTCAACAATGAATAACAGGAGCCGAGATGCAGTTGTGACCACTATACAGACCAAAGAGCTAACTGCTTCTGGCTCCATGCACTGTATATAGTATGGGCAATGGCAGCTCTCCATCTGCCATATAGTTATGGTCATATACCAATTATTTTAAGGTGTTAACCTTGAAAAGGAAACTTTCGAGTGGTGTCTACTCTATAAATGCTATTGCTCTGTGGTTGCGTTGCTCACATTTCGTCTTCTTAATCTTATAGTTTAGGTAGTAATAATCTACTAGACACTTCCTGCACCCACTTGTCATCGCTGATCAGGAATAACCAGTCCCTGAAGATACTTGACCTGTCTGGAAACTTTCTTTATGGTCCTCACTTCAGTGACTTGATGACCGCTCTGTCCAGTCCAGTCTGCAGGATAGAGAGATTACGGTGAGTATAAGAGATGTGTACAGGAGGAGACTAGAGATGATCAAGATGATTTGTAACGTTACAAGTTTTCTAAAAATCTCAGGTTCACACCCGAAAAATCATTATTATACCCTGAAGCCTCTCCCGACCCCCAGAGTCTAAGAAGCGGAGGACCAGGGAATGGTGTGGAGAAATAATACACTCTGATATCCACCTTCTCTCATCTCTCCTGGGCTCCTTCATGGCCTCTGGTGTTCCATCGTGGTTGTCTTCTGGCCTCTTCCATCCTCCAGGATAAGCAAGGTCATTGGTAGTCCCAGGGGTTTAGGTCTTAGCGGTCATGTGCAACATACTGTCATGACAGATGCATCATAGTGTCATGATATTGTTGTGGTCAGTGTTTATTGGCCAGATCAGGTAACTTCAGATCAACTACCTTTCATTTAAAGAGGACCTTTCACTATCTGGGGCACATGCGGTGTAATACACCAATAGAAAGCCGATGAATAGCCGTTCTGTGCCCCCGGTGAAGAGCTATTGGTGCCGTTACTGTAGCTCTTCACCATCAGAAGGGCGTTTCTGACAGTCAATTAGGAACGCCCTTCCTCACAGCAGAGTCTATAGCGCTTTACTGTGAGAGGGGTTGTTGCTTACCGCCCAATGATGACGCTGAGTGGTGAGGGGAGGGAGGGGGCGTTCCTTCCCACTCACACTTTACAGCGCGATAGGCGCTGCTGTGAGGAGGGGCATTCCTAATTGACTGTCAGATACGCCCTTCTGACAGTACCGGCACCAATAGTTCTTCACCGGGGCTCAGGAAAGCCGAATTGCGCTGAATTGAGCGTACTGTTGGCTTTCTAGCGCCGTATATTCAATTCTATTCTAGCATTACTAATCTGCCTGTGTATAATTATTGCTTGATTCTCTATGTCCTCCTATAACTATTGTTCAGTTTTCTGACTTGTGCTGCCTATAGTCTACCCAATAGCTATGGGATACAGTGAGATAGAAGACAGATGTGTTTGCATGTCCACCATTTACAACAAATGAAGCTGATCAGGAGTGTCCAACCTTATATAGTGTATGTGACATCAGTACTATAAGGTCCACCTACCACTGTCTATTGGCTGAGCCTGTTAGATGTCGCTCTCACACACATAACATTGTCTGCTCTGTAGTTCCTGGTCTAACTCAAGGCGGTGGACATTTTCTCGCAGTACGGCCAATTTTGGTTTTACCCATCTCTAGCCATAACCTTTTCGTTTTTCCAGTAACATAGGCAATAAAGATGAGCGAACACTGTTCGGATCAGCCGATCTGAACAGCACGCTCCCATAGAAATGAATGGAAGACCTGTGACGCTGACTTTGCCGGCAGCCGGCCGGCGTCACAGGTGCTTCCATTCATTTCTATGGGAGCGTGCTGTTCAGATCGGCTGATCCGAACAGTGTTCGCTCATCTCTAATAGGCAACACTTGAATAACTTTCAGTATTCTTTAGTTTTTTAGTATTGATACATTCTATGGCCAATAACAACCCAACAACCATTTTTAGGACTTGTTGAGGCTTCTTTTAGGCAGGGTGTCAATATTTCTAGACAGTGTCGGACTGGGGTGTCTAGGGCCCACCAGTGGAATTATTTCTAGGGGCCCACCATCAGGATCCCTGCAAACCAGCAATACCAAGACAGGGCGGTTGAAGGTAATAACATATCAGGAGCCATGCTGCTCTCCCGCCATACAATGTGCAACACTGCACTACCTAAACTTATTGCCACATACTGTATGGAAAGTGAACAGCATGGCTCCTAGAAATGTTACCATTACCTATAGCTGCGCTGTCCTGGAACAGCTGATCTGCAGAGGTCCTGGCTATTGTGTCATCACAGATGTAATATTGATGGTCTATCCCAAGGACAGACCATCAATATTACAAAGATGGATAAACCCTTTAAAGATTTGTCCAGGAATTGGAGCGACCCATGTGCTGGGAGGGAGGTGTAAAATAAAAAATAAAAAGCGCCTTCACCTGTTCCTGTTGCTCCGTTGTCCGCTGCCAGTGTCCATTCAGTCTCGCACCGCTGCCTCCATGCTGGGAGTCCTGCACCTCATGGGACCACTGAAACCAATTAGGTCTCATTTCTGGAAATCCTGCATCTAACAGACACAGGCGGGGACAGCGGAGTGCTGGGGACAAAAGCTCAATGAAAAACACTGTGGAAAAAATATATTGGGATTCACTGCAATTTTTTCCTCACAATGTTTTTTTAGCTGCATCTCGCTGTTGCGCCCAATCCTTAAAGAAGACCTTTCACCATCTGGGGCACATGAGGTTTAATACACCGCTAGAAAGCCAACAGTGCGCTGAATTTAGTGTACTATTGGCTTTCACGTTCTGTGCCGGTACCGTAGATCTTCATCGTCAGAAGGGCGTTATGACAGTCAGTCAGGAACGCCCTTCCTTACGGTAGCGTCTATAGCGCTGTACTGTGAGAGGGGTCGTTGCTTACCAGCCAGCGATGACGCTGAGCGCCTATAGCGCTCTCACAGTACAGCACTATAGGCGCTACCGTGAGGAAGGGACTGACTGTCAGAAACGCCTTTCTGACAGTGAAGAGCTACGGACTGATAGCTCCTCACCGGGGGCACAGAATGGGAAAGCCGAAAGTGCGCTGAAATCATCGCACTATCAGCTCTCTAGCAGTGTATTAAACCGCACCTGCCCCAGAAGGTGAGAGCTCCTCTTTACCATCTCAATATACTGTACATCACACTATAAGGACAAGGCCTAACACAGCGTCCCACAGCAAAAAAACACTGCGGGAAAACCCCCGGCACCGACACATCAGTTTTTCCTGCAGCGCTTTTTGCAGAAACTCCACAGAGGTTTCCGTTTCCGCGCTCGTTTTGTACACGACACAGGACTGGGAGCAGAAAGCTTCATCCACTGTATAGTTGTGTGGCAGATTCACTGCAGCTCAGCTCCCACTGACTTCAATAAGTGCCGAGATGCAGAGAAGGTGCCGGCTGATATACAGTGGACAGAGCTTTCTGCTTCTGGCCCCGTATTGTGTACAGGACTGGTGCCAGAAGTGGCTCCATACAGCTGATCGGTCTGAGGGCTGGGTGTGGGCCCCCTACAGATCAGGCATTTATAGCCTATTCTGACGATAAACCATAGAAAATTATGCCTGGACAACCCCTTTAATTTTCCCCAAAAAAGACGCACACTTTAAAGAGGTCGTCCAGCATAATTTATTTTTTTTTGTTTATAATTAGTCCTGGGAGGTGAAAAACAAAGTTCACATAAAAAAAAAACCTGCACTCATCTGTTCCCAGTGCTCCGGTCCTGCAATTCTGCTGGTAGTTACATGCCGGACTGGACCACACTGGGAGACACTGGGACAGGCAGACTTCCCCCTGCACACTCCGATCGGCAGTGTGCTTAAAAAAATAGAAAGTGTTTTTAAGGGCTCGTTCACATCTGCGCCTGGGGTCTCTGCCCTGCAGGCATTTTTCAAACCCATTCAAATGAAGTGTGCGTCCGTAAGCTCCTGTGAGCGTTTTGTGCTCACCGCGGCGAAACGTTTTTTTTTTTTTTAACCAGACACAGAGTCGGACATACAGGACTTTGTGTCTGGTTTAAAAAAAAAAACGGTTTTGCCGCAGAGAGCATAAAACACTCACCGGCGCTCACGGCCAGACTCGAACCGATAGGTTTCCGTCTTCCTCATGCAGAAGATGGAAACCTCAGAATGGAGACCAGACGCTGGTGTGAACCTAGTGTTAACTGTGTTTTGCTCAGTAGGGCCTAATCCTTAGTGGCCCCTGCACACAGTATTATACCCCATAGTGGCCCCTGCACACAGTATTATACCCCATAGTGGCCCCTGCACACAGTATTATGCACCATAGTGGCCCCTGCACACAGTATTATGCCCCATAGTGGCTCCTGCACACAGTATTATGCCCCATAGTGGCACCTGCAGACAGTATTATCCCCCATAGTGGTCCCTGCACACAGTATTATCCCCCAGAGTGGCCCCTGCACACAGTATTATGCCCCATAGTGGTCCCTGCACACAGTATTATCCCCCATAGTGGCCCCTGCACACAGTATTATGCCCCATAGTGGCCCCTGCACACAGTATTATGTCCCATAGTGGCCCCTGCACACAGTATTATACCCCATAGTGGCCCCTGCAGACAGTATTATCCCCCATAGTGGTCCCTGCACACAGTATTATCCCCCAGAGTGGCCCCTGCACACAGTATTATGCCCCATAGTGGTCCCTGCACACAGTATTATCCCCCATAGTGGCCCCTGCACACAGTATTATGCCCCATAGTGGCCCCTGCACACAGTATTATGTCCCATAGTGGCCCCTGCACACAGTATTATCCCCCACAGTGGTCCCTGCACACAGTATTATGCCCCATAGTGACCCCTGCACACAGTATTATACCCCACAGTGGCCCCTGCACACAGTAGTATTCCCCATAGTGGCCCCTGCACACAGTAGTATTCCCCATAGTGACCCCTGCACACAGTATTATACCCCACAGTGGCCCCTGCACACAGTAGTATTCCCCATAGTGGCCCCTGCACACAGTAGTATTCCCCATAGTGGCCCCTGCACACAGTAGTATTCCCCATAGTGGCCCCTGCACACAGTAGTATTCCCCATAGTGGCCCCTGCACACAGTATTATGCCCCATAGTGGCCCCTGCACACAGTAGTATTCCCCATAGTGGCCCCTGCACACAGTAGTATTCCCCATAGTGGCCCCTGCACACAGTAGTATTCCCCATAGTGGCCACTGCACACAGTATTATGCCCCATAGTGGCCCCTGCACACAGTATTATACCCCATAGTGGCCCCTGCACACAGTATTATGCCCCATAGTGGCCCCTGCACACAGTATTATGTCCCATAGTGGCCCCTGCACACAGTATTATCCCCCAGAGTGGCCCCTGCACACAGTATTATACCCCACAGTGGTCCCTGCACACAGTATTATGCCCCATAGTGACCCCTGCACACAGTATTATACCCCACAGTGGCCCCTGCACACAGTAGTATTCCCCATAGTGGCCCCTGCACACAGTAGTATTCCCCATAGTGACCCCTGCACACAGTATTATACCCCACAGTGGCCCCTGCACACAGTAGTATTCCCCATAGTGGCCCCTGCACACAGTAGTATTCCCCATAGTGGCCCCTGCACACAGTAGTATTCCCCATAGTGGCCCCTGCACACAGTAGTATTCCCCATAGTGGCCCCTGCACACAGTATTATGCCCCATAGTGGCCCCTGCACACAGTAGTATTCCCCATAGTGGCCCCTGCACACAGTAGTATTCCCCATAGTGGCCCCTGCACACAGTAGTATTCCCCATAGTGGCCACTGCACACAGTATTATCCCCCAGAGTGGCCCCTGCACACAGTATTATCCCCCAGAGTGGCCCCTGCACACAGTATTATACCCCATAGTGGTCCCTGCACACAGTATTATGCCCCATAGTGGTCCCTGCACACAGTATTATGCCCCATAGTGGTCCCTGCACACAGTATTATGCCCCATAGTGGCCCCTGCACACAGTATTATACCCCATAGTGGTCCCTGCACACAGTATTATGCCCCATAGTGGTCCCTGCACACAGTATTATGCCCCATAGTGGTCCCTGCACACAGTATTATGTCCCTTAGTGGCCCCTGCACACAGTATTATTCCCCATAGTAGCCCCTGCACACAGTATTATGTCCCATAGTGGCCCCTGCACACAGTATTATGTCCCATAGTGGCCCCTGCACACAGTATTATGCCCCATAGTGGCCCCTGCACACAGTATTATGTCCCATAGTGGCCCCTGCACACAGTATTATGCCCCATAGTGACCCCTGTACAAAGTATTATGCCCCATAGTGACCCCTGTACAAAGTATTATGCCCCATAGTGGCCCCTGCATACTGTATTATTCCCCACAGTGGACTTTCCGAAAAGGGAAGATGTGAACCAGGCCTAATACATATAACATACATTTACACACATACATTCATATACATACACACACACCTATCTATAAATATACAGGACTCACACAGTATATCAGACACTTTACACAAATATACACACATTAAATATACATATTTTACCCAAAAAATGTACTTACATTTGGCTGTGTCCTGTCTGTCCTGTCTGGCTGTGGTGAAAGCTCTTCATTTACAGCAGCCGGCAGACTTCCCCCTGCACACTCCGATCTGTGTGGGGGAGGGGCAGCACAGCTCCTGCTAGTGACGGCAGTGTGCAGTGCAGGGAGCAGAGACACACACTCCCAGCGATTGGTACAGGGGCCTATTTTGGCACGGTCAGGATCCCGATCGGGCCCCTGAAGATCCCGATCGGGTCCCTGACAAGTGCATTTAGATAAAATTAATAGTCAGGCTCGGGGGCCCACCGGGGAATCCCCCGGTGCTCCGGCGGGCCAGTCCGACCCTGTTTCTAGAACATATATTTGGTGGAGATGCCATAACGTAGAATTGCCGGCATTTTTGACATCTACTATACGCAAGAAGCAGCTTCTAGTTATGACATTTACAGATTTCAAAAATGGCCAGGAACATTTTTTTTCTCCACATTTACAATCTTCTCTTATTTTTGATCTTCTTATTACAGATTATCTTATAATGCTCTACCAGACACTTCCTGCACCCAGTTGGCCTCTGTGATAAGGAATAACCAGTCCCTGAAGATACTCGACCTGTCTTATAACAATCTCTTTGGTCCTCACTTCAGTAACCTGATGGCCGCTCTGTCTAGTCCAGCCTGTAGGATAAAGGAATCAAAGTGAGTATAAGAGATGTGTACAGGATGACCCAGGAAAGACCTCATTCTCATTTTTCCACGGCTCCACTATCATGTCCATTCTTCATTTCTCAACAACCGTGGGTTCTTTGTGTCTCCCCTGGCTCATGTAGAGGAAGCCAACCTTATAATACAAGTGTCAAAGTATTATTATATTGGGTCCCTCCACATGACTGCTGAGGCCCAACTACAGACCTTCACAGTGACCTGAGGTCATTTAAAGAGGACCTTTCATGAGTTGGCGCACATGCAGTTTTATATACCGCTGGAAGCCAACATTGTGCTGAACGCTTTCACAATCTGTGCCCCAGATGAAGAGCTATTGGTCACGGTACCGTAGCTCTTCACTGTCAGAAGGGCGTTCCTGACAGTCTGTCAGGAACGCCCTTCTTCACAACAGCGCCTACAGTGCTGTACTGTAGGACCGGGGAGGAACGCCCCCTCCCCTCCTGACCAGAAGCTGTCAGGCGGACCAGAACTGCAGATGAGAACTGCGGCCGCCAGGAGCAGAAGGGGAATCTCTGGGCAGCCGGGGAGATGAGCGGCCGCTGGCAGAAGCTGCCAGGCGGACCAGAATGAGAACTGTGGCTGCCAGGAGAAGAAGGGGAATCCCTGGCCAGCAGGAGCTGCAAGCAGGGGCCAGAATGAGAAGCACGGCCACCGCCATACCCAGGGACCCGGCTCCGGTGCCACGTTCCCGGGCGAGGCGATGGGCATCTCCCGCAGAGCAAATTGCCACTTCCTTAGACACTTAGAAAAAAAAACCAGCGCCCAGCGCCTTCCTTCGGGCCGAGCTCTCCATCCGGGAGCGCACCTCGGGTCGGCCTGGGGGGTCCCCCGCCGCTCCGCCACCGGAAGGGCCGCTGTGGAATCGGGCGTCGGACAACCCCAGAGGGGGCCTCGGTGGCGGAAAGTGACTACCGGAATGAGGATGAATTTGAAGCCTGGATCTGAGCAGGAGTTCCACAAAGTCAGCCAGGTCGAGCACCTTGTCTTCATGTAATGGGACAGGTGACACTCTCTCTGTGACCTACTTTTGAACACCCCCGTCTAGAACCGTGTCCGCCCTTCTGACTGTGAAGAGCTACGGTTCGGCACCGATGGCTCTTCACCCGGGGCACAGATCGTGAATTCAGCGCACTGTCGGCTTTCCAGCGGTATATAAAACTGCATGTGCGCCAACTCATGAAAGGTCCTCGTTAAGTCACAGAGGAGCCGCAAAAAGGGAATGCTAGGGAAGGAAGACCAAATAGATAAAGTATTGATAACCTTTGTTACCAGGTCCCTCCATAGATTTTCCAGATTCATTCTCCCCGATCAATTCTCCGACTAATCTGAGAAAATCCTTACAATACAGAATCACTAATAATTAATTTTGTTTTTGTTCTAGGTTATACGGCAATGAACAGGACAACTGAGCCTTAGGAAGAGGGACACCAAAGAAGAAGAAGTCCAAATTAAATATTTTACCATTGTTTGCTTCAAAAAATTTTTTTCCCTATTTTCCTCCTCTGCATCTTATGGTCCGGAAAATACATAGGAAGTCAGAAGGTCATTGCTTGGCCTCCTGTTTACCATGACAATCCATCGGACCCTACAATGTTATCATGGGGGAGCCAAGTGGGGAGGGGGAGGCAATCCTCTGGATGCTGTGATTGCTATTGATCACAATATCCAAGGGGTTCACCTGCCAGAGTCAGAGTATCTAGTTTCAGGCTATGACTGGGAAAGTCATTTGACAAAAGTTCAAGCCGTATTAGATTCCCTTTCGAGCAGCCGGTTTAACAGCCAACGCAAAGAATTGTGGTTTGGGTCTTGTAGAGGCCCGATACCTGGGGTATATAATAGGAAAAGGGGTAAGAAAATCCCAGGTTAACAAAATTGGTCCCAACCCTTAAATAAAAAGCAAGTAAGGGCTTTCCTGGGAATGGTTGGCTATTATCGTAGGTTCATCCCAAACTTTGCAACCATTGCAACCCCACTGACAGACCTAACTAAGGGAACGAGTTCCGTAATGGTGAAGTGAAGAGGATGAAGTCCTCTGTAACCACAACTAACTGTCACGACTAACTTCAAGAGAGAGTTTGTGGTACAGACTGACGCCTCTGATGTAGGGTTTGGTGCCGTTCTTTCACAAGTGATTGAAGGTGAGGAACATCCAGTCACTTACTTGAGTAGAAAACTTATATCCACAGAAAGTAATTATAGCATTGTGGAGAGGGAGTGCATAGCCATTAAGTGGGCCCTGGAATCTCTAAGGTATTACCTACTGGGCCGACACCTTAACCTGGTCATTGATCACTCCCCTCTGACATGGATGTGCCACACCAAGGAGAGAAACTTCAGAGTCACCAGGTGGTTTCTGACCTTGCAAAATTAAAAATTCACTGTGGAACACAAGGCAGGCAAGTTGCAGGGGAATATCGATGCCCTATCCAGGACCCATTATATGATGGTTATAAGTGTCCGCTTCGAAAAAAGGGGGTGGAGTATGTGAGAAAGTGACAGGCAAAGTGTTGGAGTCCTGCTATATCAGCCCCTAAAAAACAAACAAGAAGGAACAACAGTTCCAAAGGGTTGAAATATTCAACATACAAAATAGTATGAAACAGTATCTTTTATTAATGAAAAATCATTTCCAAAAATACATAATACGAATAGTATGTTAAACACACAGACACAAATATTCAACACAGACAGAAGCAACCATAACACAGCAGGTAAAATCACTGGGGAAATGCTGGGAACATACTACTAGGCGCAGCATATAAATAAAGACACTAAGGTGCCGGCACATATGACACTATGTATACAAGTGTGTCTATTACAAAATCCTTGCTGGCACAAAGGTACATACGTAGATGTCAAAGAATGTAAAGAGTGCAGTACTGACATAAGAACATCCACAAAATAATGCTAGATGGTTTTATTCTCTAAGGGGCATATGGAGTAATATAAAGTGCACATAAATATATACGCCCACTAGTGAATAGTGCCTAGATACAAGGAGAGTGTTCCTTACCCATAGTTAGAGTGTAATCCAGGAGCCCGCTGGTATGGTTGTTTTTGTATTCTGTTTCTGGTTGAAATATGCCTTTCATTATTGGGCCTATGTATGAGAGTTGTACATGTGTTAATTAACGTTTCATATACTCTCGTGTGCTATGTTTTTCCTCTATTTATATCAGCCCCTAGCTTCAGACCTATGTGTGGTCCAGGGTGGGCCGGGAGCAGGCTTCAGCCCAGGTGTGGCTTATAGGCTCATTACTGGCCCATAAAAGAAAGAAGAGCCTTCACTTCAGGGCAGATCCAGAGAGTGAGAGGAGGAGTCCGGATCTGTCACGTTACTTTGAGTCCGGTGAGACTTTATCCTGCCTATTGGTTTGTTCGTGTAGCTATTAGTAAGCCACACGTAGTGTTAGTTTCTTATCACTGTTTAGTTAGTTGCTCAGACGAGCAGGATTTTGTTTCTGTTTGTTTTGCCTGAAGCTAAGGCTGTATTTTGTTTATTTTGTGCCTGAAGTGAAAGTTTATTTATTTTCCTGTGTTTTCTAAATAAACCAGTTTCCTGCATATTTAGTGTCCCTGTCTTTGACTGGTTAGGTTCGTACGACTGTATTTCCTGCTCGAATACGTATCGGCGGCTATTTTGTCACAGCACGGCCATTTTTGTCCGAAGTTAATCACAATTTGTACACACTATTTGGAATATTCCGGATGAACCTGCCACATGACAAAGTGATTTGCCCATCTCTAATGGTAACAGAGTGCACCTCTTCCAGGTATATGAAGAGTCATAAAGCGCTATGAATAAACGTGGTAAAGAACAGTATCTATGTGTGGGTATGGCATCCGTGTCTCCGGACATACCCCTTATATGCTGAGATTATTGACATCACTACATTAGTTCCAACCTTTGAGTTAATTTGCCGATCTGGGATTATGGATCACCTGCAGATACAATGCGGACGTGTTTGCAGACAGTAGGGCCAACACAGGCGTGTGCAAGTAGCCTTATAGTAAATCTGAGGGGCTAAGATGCCCCTTCTGAGATCACCCTGTTTCTTGCTCCCTCTATCTACTTGTTAGGGTTGAGCAGGCATAAAAGCGTTATAGTGGCGAATATCTGACCCAAATGTCAGATATTCACTTCCATGCCTGTTTTCTGGTAAATTCCCCCCACTCCGCATTTCATTTGTTAGGTCTCCAGTTAAAGATTGTCACATCCATACAGTCCCGTATAAGACATCATCCCTTTCCCATAATCCCCTTTAGAATACAGTCCCATGTAAGGTATAAGAGAAATACATAAGACGCGTCGCTCCCCTCCCTTGTGCCTCCTCCAGCTTACAGTAACCCCCAACACACCGACCCCTCTAACATACTGTCCTACAGGAGACATCGCTCCTCTTCCGTTACATCAAGCATAAAAAATCATTCTCCTCCCTTCAGTCCAAACAACCAGAAGTCCCATGTAAAAGACATCAATCCTCCTTGTTTTCACGCCCAACCCAAGTACTTAATGAACATTAAACATTATTACTGTGCATCTGTACAGTCCCATGTAAGACACATTGCTCTCTTCCATCATACAGTCCCATGTAAGACACATCGCTCTGCTCCGTCATACAGCCCCATGTAAGACACATCACTCTCCTCCATCATACAGCCCCATGTAAGACACATCGCTCTCCTCCACCGTACAGTCCCATGTAAGACACATCGCTCTCCTCCATCATACAGTCCCATGTAAGACACATCGCTCTCCTCCATCGTACAGTCCCATGTAAGACACATCGCTCTCCTCCACCACACAGTCCCATGTAAGACACATCACTCTCCTCCACCGTACAGTCCCATGTAAGACACATCACTCTCCTCCACCATACAGTCCCATGTAAGACACATCACTCTCCTCCATCATACAGTCCCATGTAAGACACATCGCTCTCCTACATCATACAGTCCCATGTAAGACACATCGCTCTCCTCCATCATACAGTCCCATGTAAGACACATCACTCTCCTCCATCATACAGTCCCATGTAAGACACATCACTCTCCTCCATCATACAGTCCCATGTAAGACACATCACTCTCCTCCATCATACAGTCCCATGTAAGACACATCGCTCTCCTCCATCATACAGTCCCATGTAAGACACATCACTCTCCTCCATCATACAGTCCCATGTAAGACACATCACTCTCCTCCATCATACAGTCCCATGTAAGACACATCGCTCTCCTCCACCATACAGTCCCATGTAAGACACATCGCTCTCCTCCACCATACAGTCCCATGTAAGACACATCGCTCTCCTCCACCATACAGTCCCATGTAAGACACATCGCTCTCCTCCACCATACAGTCCCATGTAAGACACATCACTCTCCTCCATCATACAGTCCCATGTAAGACACATCACTCTCCTCCACCATACAGTCCCATGTAAGACACATCGCTCTCCTCCACCATACAGTCCCATGTAAGACACATCGCTCTCCTACATCATACAGTCCCATGTAAGACACATCGCTCTCCTCCATCATACAGTCCCATGTAAGACACATCGCTCTCCTACATCATACAGTCCCATGTAAGACACATCGCTCTGCTCCATCATACAGTCCCATGTAAGACACATCGCTCTCCTACATCATACAGTCCCATGTAAGACACATCGCTCTCCTCCACCATACAGTCCCATGTAAGACACACCACTCTCCTCCATCATACAGTCCCATGTAAGACACATCACTCTCCTCCATCATACAGTCCCATGTAAGACACATCACTCTCCTCCATCATACAGTCCCATGTAAGACACATCACTCTCCTCCATCATACAGTCCCATGTAAGACACATCGCACTCTCCCCTGTCCAGCATACACATGGTGTAGACCAGCTGATACTGCTTCAGCTTCCTGTTATGATCAGGAGACCCCGCCCTCCTGATGAC
This sequence comes from Leptodactylus fuscus, assembly GCF_031893055.1. Lineage (NCBI taxonomy): Eukaryota > Metazoa > Chordata > Amphibia > Anura > Leptodactylidae > Leptodactylus > Leptodactylus fuscus. Next base: position 149,201,627 of record NC_134271.1, read on the forward strand.
ATCATTCCTCCAGCTCTAGACACACCCCTGCCCTGACTGTCCTGCTCCCTGTGCTCAGTAGGTGAGTCCCTGCTGTATATACTGTCACATCTGTATACAGTATCTCTCTCGCTTCCGCTTATTTCAGCGATAATGACTTCTGAGCCCTGTTTAACCCCCTCTTTGCCTGTTTTGGGCCTTTTTGACCCTGTATTTTTCATTGTTTTCAGAGTCACATTACAAGATCCATAACTTATTCTGTTTCCGTTGTCTTTACCTTACGACGGTTGTTTCTATTTTTAGGTCGTCGTTTTTCGTTACGGATTAATTTCTATTAACCCTTTGTTTGCTGGAGAATGATAAAACTAGCCATTCAGTGATTTGTGTTTTCAGTTTGTGTCATTCACTATTTGGATAAATAACTTTAGTCTTATTTTACGTCGTAAGATTACGGTGGTACCAATGTTTGTTTTTTTTTCTGATGAAAAAGTCATGTATGCAGTGACACCAAATATGTCACCTACCCTTAACCCCTTCCCACCACACAAGTTGAAGAGGCCCCAGAGGATAATAATGGTTTGTGGGTCACAAATTCCAAATGTTTCAGCCAAACCAGACATTTTTGGAAAATTTGTAACAAACCAGAGAACAGTGCTGGAATGAAATGTTATCTTGGCGGTGTCAGTGACATTGTTGTTATGATGTCACGCTGTAGCAAGTTAACAAGTCAGTAACTTGACTACATCTGAAAATATATGTATTGCATATCTGTGCTGCCTGCTCCAAGCAGCCCTACATTATATACATAGCAAACACAGCCCTGCACTGCATGCATATAACTCAAACAACTCTGCCTTGTATACATAGCAAACACAGCACTGCATGCATATCACCCACACAGCCCTGCACTGCATGCATATAACTCACACAGCCCTGCATTGTATACATAGCAAATACAGCCCTGCACTGCATGCATATCACCCACACAGCCCTGCACTGTATACATAGCAAATACAGCCCTGCACTGCATGCATATCACCCACACAGCCCTGCATTGTATACATAGCAAACACAGCCCTGCACTGCATGCATATCACTCACACAGCCCTGCATTGTATACATAGCAAACACAGCCCTGCACTGCATGCATATCACTCACACAGTATTGTCTTGTATACATAGCACACACAGCCCTGCACTGCGTGTATAGCGCACAAGCGCAGTTCTGTATTGTAAGCATAGTACACATTCGGCACTGCATTATATACATTATATACAGCAACACTCAAGGAAAGGGGAAAACTAAATGCAGAAAGCAAGAACCGGTGCACAATACAGGATACAAGTCATGGCAGCTCATCCTGTATAGTCAGTGACTGTATTTATTGCCGTTCCCCTCTGTATTCATGGAATGTGCGCCTGTCTGCTTTTAGCAGCAGTGTAAAGTATCTGAGGCTTCCCAACTGTCCCTGCAAGACTCATAGAAGAAAGTAATCCAAGATAGCCAGGGAGCTGGAGAACTACTACTCCCAGCATGCAGTACTGCTGTCAGGGCACGCGAGGTAAATACTTCATGGAATGTCCCAGATTGTATAAAACAACAGACCATTGTTCACATTATTTACATTACACTTCACAGCGCAAATGTCCAGGAGACTCCAAGGAAAAGGATTCCCTTTGTGGACTAGAAACAGTCATGAAAATATTCCTCCTACCAGGGATGAGTGAACCAAATGAATCAAACTGGATGCAACACAAACTTTTCAAATGTTTCAGACTCGGCCGAACCTGAAACTTTTGGGATTTTGGGACATAACACCATTATCAGAACCCAGAGTATAATAAGTGGAGGCCCAGAGGAGGTTAGTAAAAATAAACAGTTGTACTTACCTCTCCTGGGTGTCTGGCGGTACCGCAGCATCCTCTCCAGGCCTCTTCCAACAGTGGCTGACATGACACCAATGTCATAAGACTGGGTCAAAACATCATGATGTCACCGCAACCCCCGTCACTGCTGGGGCCCAATCACAGGCCTCAGCGATGGCCCTGGGCTCTGTGTCACAAACCGGAGGCCAGAAAAGGATGCCAGGGGTCTGATGATGCCCAGGAAAGGTGAGTTAGTGTAGAATACTCGTAGGGCTCCTAGGAATCTATCTATAATACATAGTGTAGAATACTGTCAGGGCTCCTAGGAACCTATCTATAAAACATAGTGTAGAACACTGTCAGGGCTCCTAGGAACCTATCTATAATACATAGTGTAGAATACTGTCAGGACTCCTAGGAATCTATCTATAAAACATAGTGTAGAACACTGTCAGGGCTCCTAGGAACCTATCTATAATACATAGTGTAGAACACTGTCAGGGCTCCTAGGAACCTATCTATAATACATAGTGTAGAATACTGTCAGGACTCCTAGGAATCTATCTATAAAACATAGTGTAGAACACTGTCAGGACTCCTAGGAACCTATCTATAATACATAGTGTAGAATACTGTCAGGACTCCTAGGAACCTATCTATAATACATAGTGTAGAATACTGTCAGGACTCCTAGGAATCTATCTATAAAACATAGTGTAGAACACTGTCAGGGCTCCTAGGAACCTATCTATAATACATAGTGTAGAATACTGTCAGGACTCCTAGGAATCTATCTATAAAACATAGTGTAGAACACTGTCAGGACTCCTAGGAACCTATCTATAAAACATAGTGTAGAATACTGTCAGGACTCCTAGGAATTTATGTATAAAACATAGTGTATAACACTGTCAGGGCTCCTAGGAACCTATCTATAAAACATAGTGTAGAACACTGTCAGGGCTCCTAGGAACCTATCTATAAAACATAGTGTAGAATACTGTCAGGACTCCTAGGAATTTATGTATAAAACATAGTGTATAACACTGTCAGGGCTCCTAGGAACTTATCTATAAAACATAGTGTAGAACACTGTCAGGGCTCCTAGGAACCTATCTATAATACATGGTGTAGAATACTGTCAGGACTCCTAGGAACCTATCCATAAAACATAGTGTAGAATACTGTCAGGACTCCTAGGAACCTATCTATAATACATAGTGTAGAACACTGTCAGGGCTCCTAGGAATCTATCTATAATACATAGTGTAGAACACTGTCAGGGCTCCTAGGAACCTATCTATAATACATAGTGTAGAATACTGTCAGGACTCCTAGGAATCTATCTATAATACATAGTGTAGAATACTGTCAGGACTCCTAGGAATCTATCTATAAAACATAGTGTAGAACAGTGTTTGTGCTTCTAGGGACCTATCTATCCAATTTTTAGCTCCCTAAAGCAAACAGGGCCAAAGTTATGTAAAAGTGAAAAGTGTATATCTAAAAATATATGGTCTAATCAGTAAGTAGAAAAAGAAAACAAAATTATGGCAAAATTGTGTCTGATATCGTAGTTAAAACTCAATTTTTATTGATTAATTTTAAAACCTCATATATGGGATGGGAAAAAAATACACGAACATTAGACACACAGGCCTAACCAATCCCCATTCCTGATAAGATATATTTCATATGGGCTGTGGCTATGTTCTAACAAATCCACATGTGTACCATGTGACACAATTATAGTAATGTGGCCACAAAAATAACCACCTAGGCAGCCCGGTTGTGCATGAACGCCAGTGCAGGTAACATGTCAAACTGATACTGCAAGACCATTCACAATATGTGGACTATAACCCTATATATAAGTGTGTATAAATATATAAAGCAACCAGAAATGGTTTGAACATGTCCAAGTGGAGATGTATTAAATATCCACTATAGACAAGTTGAGGGGTACAGTGTCAGATCAGAGACATTCATATGTCCCCCTATATCTTAAACCTGACAATGCAATGTGGAGAAACTGAACAGCGTTCTAAATCCCAATCCCAGCAAATACAACTGAAAAGTGAAATTATTATATACTGAGGTCTATACTTGGACTTCTTGACATACCTCAATGATGTTTTTGAAGGCTTTTTGCCCAGTTGATAGACTTTGATAGGAGGCACATCACTGGACTTAGAGAAGCAGGATTGTTGCTTCAACCAAGGATGGACACACTCGGCAAACTGTACCATTTTTAGCAATGGAAGCAAGTTCTGTTTGGGATCTGACTATGGACAGGTTGGAGCTTGGAGGCCTCATGGTAAGCTCTACAATGTTGGCTTTGTTGTGGAGTGACACTGCCCCAATTGTTGTTCTGATGATCTGGGAAACATAGGACAGTCGGTCACCCCTAGTAATGATAGAAGGGACACAAAACAGCTCAATGATGTATACAGGCATTGCTGCCAGAGCAGAGAGGCCACCTGGACATTTTCTGTAGGATAATGCTCGCCCACACACACCAAAGGTTTCCCAGGAATGTCTCTGCCAGAATACAACTTACTTGGTCTTCCCGATCATCTGATTTATCTCCAACTGAGCAATTATGGCCACCTTTACTGGAAACATTATTTTTGGTCTGTAAATTAAATTACTGGTCTTTATTTTACAGGGCCTTTATTGTGGACACAAGAATGTACCAGAATCCATTTCCGATGGCTGGCACTCCTTGTGGTAGGGGTCTCACTTTTTTATTATTTACCAAATATTCCTATTTAACTTAACTGATATGTCTGAACTTAAAGGGCTTTTCCAGGCTTTAGATATAGATGACCTATCCTGAAAGAGAGCTGAGCTACCAGAGCCGAGCACCTCCTACACAGTGGATACAGCTGTCTTCTTCTGGGTCCATACACTATGTGGTCCTAGTGTCATGGCTGCTAATATCAGCTAGGGTCTTTTAAACCAGTCAGATGCTTTAAATGGGTGTTTCAGGCATTAGATATTTATGACAAATCCTTAGAATAGGTCATCAATACCAGATTAGTATGGTCATACGTCCAGCAACCCCCTCCAATCTGATATTAACCCTTTCTCGCTCTGTGATATACTATTAGGTTGCACTGAGTGTATAGTTAATGCTCAGCAATGTAATGATACGGTGCTCTAATGCCGCACCCATGCATTAGGGAACAATCAGAATTGCGGTTTTCCCTTTAGTTGCAGTTATATGGTTACAATTTAAGATAGGGAAACCTTTCAGGATTTATTTTATTTCAGGCAGCTCAGGTCCCATGTTCATTTTTGATTAAATAAGTTTGGTATGAACCACACCTTAAATTGGCTTAAAACGTTGTGTAGAACACTCTCATGGTTCCTAGGAAGCTATCTATAAAACATAGTGTAGAATACCCTTAGGGATCCTAGGAACCTATCTATAAAACATAGTGTAGAATACTGTCAGGACTCCTAGGAACCTATCTATAAAACATAGTGTAGAATACTATTAGGACTCCTAGGAACCTATCTATAAAACATAGTGTAGAATACTGTCAGGACTCCTAGGAACCTATCTATAAAACATAGTGTAGAATACTGTCAGGACTCCTAGGAACCTATCTATAAAACATAGTGTAGAATACTGTCAGGGCTCCTAGGAACCTATCTATAAAACATAGTGTAGAATACTATTAGGACTCCTAGGAACCTATCTATAAAACATAGTGTAGAATACTGTCAGGACTCCTAGGAACCTATCTATAAAACATAGTGTAGAATACCCTTAGGGATCCTAGGAACCTATCTATAAAACATAGTGTAGAACACTGTCAGGACTCCTAGGAACCTATCTATAAAACATAGTGTAGAATACTATTAGGACTCCTAGGAACCTATGTATTCAATTTATAGTTCTGTAGGGTAAATACAGTCAAAGTAATAGTGTCATTAATATACTCTGGAGTATCTTCATACCCCAGAGTATCATAGATGGAGGCCCAGGGGAGGTTAAAAAAAAAATTATACTCGCCTTCCTGCACTTCGTTTGTTTGGCGTACTTTCTCTCGTTAATATCATTTGCCTATTATATGACTATTGTCACTCCCATGTGACCACTGGTGGCTCAGTCACAGGCATCAGCAGTGAGCACGGGGTGCATGGTGTCACCAGGAGAGTGCCAGACGCTGCATGGCGGCCCAAAAGAGGTGAGGGAAGTTGAGCTCTGTTGATCATAATGTTAAAGGTAAAACAAGGCAAGCCTCCTTCACTTTGTTTAACTACATAATTGCCCCTAAAGTGTCCCTCTGCCATCAGTGGTGATCTTATGTATTTGTCCTCCATTAATGTAGTAATGTGAATTGTGTGTTTCCTCCTAGTTGATGAGACCCGGCAATTTTACCATCGTCTTTGTCAATATGAAGATCATGTACTGAGGATGACATTTGAATATTTCCACGATGATCTGTTCCACATCCTGGAGAACCTGAGTCCTCTATCACTTCTGAGTGAGCTCAAATCACAAAATGTCCCTGATGTTGAGGTAAGAAGATGTTATAGGATAACAGCTTTGTCTGGTGAAATTTATAGATTTGGCCTCAGCACATAATATATGGAACCTTCCAAATACACAGATATGAATGGGTCCTCAGAAGACTAGGGGAACTTAGAGAATCTAGAAATTACATAGGCAGACAGTGCTAGAATTCAATAGAGATAGAGTAGGATCATAAACAGTGACTGGGGGAATCTGGGCTTCTGCTTACACACACACACACACACACACACACACACACACACACACACACACACACACACACACTTAACCCTTTCATTGCCAATATCTAATTTTGTCTGTCTGTTGTGCAATAGAGCAGTTTCATTTCTATACACATTCTTTAAACTTACTTTTTTTTAATGGCAAGACAATCCTGTTAGTGAAAAATGTTTTGTTAAGCACTTTTTTGGGCACAAGTTTAAATTTTTTCATTAAATACATTCCGCTGTTCTAACAGCAAAGTGCTGATTTCACCTGTGCAAATCTTAAAGAAATAACAATTATATACAAGCAGGTTCTTGTTCACAAAATATACAAGTGTGTATATGTGTATATATATATATATATATATATATATATATATATATATATATATATATATATATACAGTACAGACCAAACATTTGTACACACCTTCTCATTCAAAGAATTTTCTGTATTTTCATGACTATGAAAATTGTAGATTCACACTGAAGGCATCAAAACTATGAAGTAACACATGTGGGATTATATACTTTAACAAACAAGTGTGACACAACTGACAATCTGTCTTATAGTCTCAGTTCCTTTTGCTTTGATTCCTGCTTTGCACACTCTTGGCATTCTCTTGATGAGCTCCATGAGGTAGTCACCGGAAATGGTTCTCACTTCCCAGGTGTGCCCTGTCAGGTTTAACAAGTGGGATGTCTTGCCTTATAAATGGGGTTGGGACCATCAGTTGTGTTGTGCAGAAGTCAGGTGGATACACAGCTGATAGTCCTACTGAATAGACTGTTAGAATTTGTATTATGGCAAGAAAAAAGCAGCCAAGTAAAGAAAAACGAGTGGCCATCATTACTTTAAGAAATGAAGGTCAGTCAGACCGAAAAATTGGGAAAACTTTCAAAGTGTCCCCAAGTGCAGTTGCAAAAACCATCAAGCGCTGCAAAGAAACTGGCTGACATGAGGACCGCCCCAGGAAAGGAAGACCAAGAGTCACCTCTGCTGCGGAGGATAAGTTCATCCAAGTCACCAGCCTCAGAAATCGCAGGTTAACAGCAGCTCAGATTAGAGAGCAGGTCAATGCCACACAGAGTTCTAGCAGCAGACACATCTCTACAACAACTGCTAAGAGGAGACTTTGTGCATCAGGCCTTCATGGTAAAATAGCTGCTAGAAAACCACTGCTAAGGACCGGCAACAAGCAGAAGAGACTTGTTTGGGCTAAAGAACACAAGGAATGGACATTAGACCAGTGGAAATCTGTGCTTTGGTCTGATGAGTCCAAATTTGAGATCTTTGGTTCCAACCACCGTGTCTTTTTGTGACACAGAAAAGGTGAACGGATGGACTCTACATGCCTGGTTCCCAGCATGGAGGAGGAGGTGTGATGGTGGTGGTGGTGGTGGGGGGGGGGGGTATCAATTAACCTCCAGCCCTCACACATCTAGTGGATGGAGTTTAGAGCTAAGCCAATGCTGTATACTAGGCTATATATATATATATATATATATATATATATATACTGCAATGCACGCATGGGATTGTGAAGATTGAGTCTGCAAAGACATTCCTGTATGTTATGGGCTTTTGACAGTGTAACAGACATCATGACAAGATGGCCTCTACAGTCATGGCCAAAAGTTTTGAGAATTATACAAATATTAATTTTTACAAAGTCTACTGCTTCAGTTTTTCTAATGGCAATTTGCATATACTCCAGAATGTTATAAAGAGTGATCAGCTTAACAGCAATTACTTGCAAAGTCAATATTTGCCTAGAAAATGAACTTTATCCCCCAAAACACATTTCTACATCATTGCAGCCCTGCCTTAAAAGGATCAGCTAACATCGTTTCAGTGATTGCTCCATTAACACAGGTGTGGGTGTTGATGAGGACAGGGCTGGAGATCAATCTGTCATGATTAAGTAAGAATGACACCACTGGACACTTTAAAAGGAGGCTGGTGCTTGGTATAACAAGAAATATTTCATGAGAGTTTCCCTATAAATTAATATTTTTAGAAAAAAACGGTATAAAGTGAGTATCCAAAAAATATAGGGTAGCAAATTAAAACTCAAAAGCTTTTATTAATACCCACTAAAACATTTAATATAAAATTGCTCCCCCACAAGTGAACCACCATCACCTATCACAATGTAGGATAGCTAGACTACAGATAGTCACATAGGTCTGATTGGGGGTATAGTAGCCAACACGGGTATTCCAGCTACTAGAATGTCAAGGGGAAAAAAATAAATAAACATGGATCCTCCCCCTCCTTTCCTCAGATCCCTTGAAGGGATCTGAGGAAAGGAGGGGGAGGATCCATGTTTATTTATTTTTTCCCTTGAAGGGATCTGAGGAAAGGAGGGCGAGGATCCATGTTTATTTATTTTTTCCTTTGAAGGGATCTGAGGAAAGGAGGGGGAGGATCAATGTTTATTTATTTTTTCCCCTTGACATCCTAGTAGCTGGAATACCCGTGTTGGCTACTATACCCCCAATCAGACCTATGCGACTATCTGTAGTCTAGCTATCCTACATTGTGATAGGTGATGGTGGTTCTCTTGTGGGGGAGCAATTTTATATTAAATGTTTTAGCTTTTGAGTTTTAATTTGCTACCCTATATTTTTTGGAGGCTGGTGCTTGGCATCATTGTTTCTCTTCTGTTAACCATGGTTATCTCTAAAGAAACACGTGCAGTCATCATTGCACTGCACAAAAATGGCCTAACAGGGAAGAGTATCGCAGCTAGAAAGATTGCACCTCAGTCAATAATCTATTGCATCATCAAGAACTTCAAGGAGAGAGGTTCCATTGTTGGCAAAAAGGCTCCAGGGCGCCCAAGAAAGACTAGCAAGCGCCAGGACTGTCTCTTAAAAGTGTTTCAGCTGCGGGATTGGGCTACCAGCAGTGCAGAGCTTGCTCAGGAATGGCAGCAGGCAGATGTGAGTGCATCTGCACGCACTGTGAGGCGGAGACTCTTGGAGCAAGGCCTGGTCTCAAGGAGGGCAGCAAAGAAGCCACTTCTCTCCAGAAAAAACATCATGGACAGACTGATATTCTGCAAAAGGTACAGGGAGTGGACTGCTGAGGACTGGGGTAAAGTCATTTTCTCTGATGAATCCCCTTTTCAATTGTTTGGGACATCTGGAAAACAGCTTATTCGGAGAAGACGAGGTGAGCGCTACCACCAGTCTTGTCTCATGCCAACTGTAAAGCATCCTGAAACCATTCATGTGTGGGGTTGCTTCTCAGCCAAGGGAATCGGCTCTCTCACAGTCTTGCCTAAAAGCACAGCCATGAATAAAGAATGGTACCAGAATGACCTCCAAGATCAACTTCTCCCAACCGTCCAAGAGCAGTTTGGCCATCAACAATGCCTTTTCCAGCATGATGGAGCACCTTGCCATAAAGCAAAGGTGATAACTAAATGGCTCAGGGAACAAAACATAGAGATTTTGGGTCCATGGCCTGGAAACTCCCCAGATCTTAATCCCATTGAGAACTTGTGGTCAATCATTAAGAGACGGGTGGACAAACAAAAACCTACAAATTCTGACAAAATGCAAGCATTGATTGTGCAAGAATGGACTGCTATCAGTCAGGATTTGGTCCAGAAGTTGATTGAGAGCATGCCAGGGAGAATTGCAGAGGTCCTGAAGAAGAAGGGTCAACACTGCAAATATTACAACGCTGCATTAACTCCTTCTAACTGTCAATATAAGCTTTTATTACTCATAATATGATTGCTATTATATTTCTGTATGTGATAAAAACAGAGATTTGTGTCAGATTTGTGTCATTCTCAAACTTTTTGCCATGACTGTATACTGTGCTCAGTGGTAGGCCTGAACATGTGGACACAAGGAGACTATACAGGGTTTCCTATGAAAGCATGGGAGAACCTGGCACACCCGCAGAAAGTGACATCATAGGAAGCCACATCACAGGAGGCGGATACCTCGACCAACCAATCAGAGCTTGCTGTTGTTTACTTCCTGTATTTGGATATAAAAACCTGCACGTTCTGTAATAAATCTCTTTTTGTGTGCACTGCTGAGGCTAAGAGAGAAGGTCTTATACTAAACTCTTCTTGTGTGGTGTGAAATTTCATTGCTAGCACTTTGAATTTGGCCAGCCATTGTCACTCACAGTTAGTTGCTGTGCAGGTGACCACAAAGGCCCGGACATTCTACACTATGTTTTAAGCCAATTTAAGGAGTGGTTCGTACTGAACTTGTTCAACCTGAAACCCATCTTCGTTCTAAACCTGAAACAAATCTTGAGTAATTCTCACTGTAGCGTAACAAATATGTTTTTAAAATCTAGGCTGTTAGACCAGCCCAAAACAGTTCTCGTGATCAGTAGATCCCCACTAATCAGCACATTATTCTAGCTTATACACAGGGTAGGTGGTAATTTGCTTTAAGAGAACAACCCCTTTAAGTATTTGATATACACTTGTGATGGATTATGATGTAGATTCAATAGATTCCTTCTTTTGTATTGTAGCAATTCCAAAGTCTACAAAGCGACAGAAAACAATTTGCCTACATCCTTCTGAAATATATATTTACCCATGGAAGACAAGCTGTGATTGCACTGTGGGTTAGTCTCTATGTCCTACAAAGGAAATCTTTTCTTCCTACCTTAGAAGCTGTACTGGAAGAATTCTTAGTGGAAGGTAACTTTGTGTATTCTCTTTTTTGCTCTGGAACTCATTGATTGTTTTTTACTAGTAGTGAGTACGTAAATTAGAAATTAGTTGATGGATAACTTTCTATTGTGGGTCAATACAGTACTTTAGACTCGATGCAGTAAATATGGCTATGTAAGAAAGAGAACCTATCACCTAAATTTGGGACACTAAACCTCTAACAGCTCCTCATGGACAGGTGGTTTAGTTAAGATTTCTCCTTAGATTGTAACTCTATGTGAAAGGGATAGGTTAAAAAAATAAAGAAACTGTATACCATGCATGGTTCTGCACTGAAAATGGGGCAGTACACCTCAGCTCCTCTGTCCATGCTCCCAATGTCTGGCTCATTCACTGTGGAGATCAGATGTACTCCCCCATCTACATTGCAGAACTTCGTGGGCACCTGATGCAGCAGATATGAGTCATATAGTGTGTGCTACAGCTATGGGAGGAGGGGGCGGGGCGGAGTGAAGGGGGGCATGGCAGAGCGGTGTTAGCAGGCAGAGAGCAAGCAGGGAAAGGACCTGCTCTCTGCCTGAGCGTGAGGGGAGGCCGCTGGAGCAGCACTGCATCCACAGGGCCTCCCCAATCCACTGCTCGCTTCCTGTGCCGGGCTGCCGAGATGGTGACGCTAAGCCAGTCCAGGACAGCTTGTCCTGGACTGGCTTAGCTAAACAAAAATGCCCCCCCCCCCCCCAGGGCCCTGGCATAGCGCCACCTGGCACACCCCATTAAGCTTGGGCTCTATTTGCATATTTCTAAAAACAGTAGTGCATCTTACTATATAAAGGTATGATGGTTCTCAGAATAGTGTCCCCTACCATGCACAGTGACTGGTTTAACACCATGTTTCCTGTTGGCAAACTCCCTTTAAGACTATGGCCCCATTTGTTGGTCCCACTGATCGACATCCTACTGTAGACCCGCTCTTCGAGAAACCTGCAGAAAATGGCTGGTATCAGCACAGGAAAAATGTAGTATATAGTCATAGAGTTGAATGATAACATTCTGTCTGCCTGAAGCCACTACTCATGGGGCAGAGTAGCATTATGGTTAGAGATGGTTGAGATTTGTTTCGCAAATATTTGGGCTAGTTCTCACAATGATGGTCTATGTAGACCGCCAGGATACTTTTTTCCATGTTGCCATGTTCCGGGTTACCCTTTCTTCGAGCAGATTCCGTGGCTCGTTGAGCTGTGGCGTCCGCCTTGCGACAGTAACCTCCGGAGTTGGCCCATTCATTTGAGCCTACTCCGGAGGGGGAAGCCGCGACAGTTGTGGCAGGTGGGTTTTGACCTGAGAGTGACGCAGCTCCCCACGTCTCTCTCGGTGCCAAAATCCGCGCTTCCGCTCCCCATGTGAACTAACCCTTAAAGCTTTTATTATAGTTGATGTTCTCTGTAGACCGCAGAGTATAATAAATGGAACCCCGGGGAGGTGATGAAAAATAAGCCATCTGGTCTAACTCGTGGAATCTGGAACTTTATTGCAGTCCCCTCCATTTGTCTTCTATCCTCCTGGGTGATGTCTTGGGCCCTGTTTGACAGCTGAGACTGTTGATTGGACCTCAGTCTTCATATGGGTCTCCCTGACCATGACAATTGTGTCAAAGCATCCAGTGAGAATGAGAGTTCTGAAACTTTGTAACGCACCTGGCTCGCTATGAACCAGTTCGCGCCTCTCTACTTATAGTATATTAACTATGATGACCTATTCATTATATAATTTGGACATTACAGCTGTATAATATATGCATATTGTATAATAAGTCAATGCATTTTTTGCTTTTAGGTAAAAGTCTGGTGGAAAAAATTCTAGTGGATGAAGATGGTTACTCACTTCCCACAGAACTGAAAGGTACATATCTTACATTTTAGTATAGAGAGATGCAGTAGGAGACTCTTGGTGTGTGGACGTAGGATCCCAACCCGTGATACACTTGAAGAAAAGGACGTCACACTTGGGTTGTGCTGTAAGCAATATCTTACATTTTAGATAATTAGAATAATATAGGTAACTATGTAATACTTCTTGTCAAAAACAAAAGAACTCTAATAGAACGGAGCACAGCAGTGACTCAATTGGCACAAAAAAATGGAAAGCAATGGGGATATAATGGAAAGCATTAATGTAATAAAGATAATTAAAGTAACAATTAGAGAGAGGCAAACGTTGCGAGATCTATTTTATAAATATTTGTAAGGATTGCCAGTCAGTTTAGTTAAGCAGTGGGCAGTAAAATGACTGGAAAAAAGGCAGACAGGCAAAAGGAGGAGAGGAAAACTTGTGTAAGTTCTACTAACAATAAGAATGTAGATGGCAACAGCAACACTACTTCTGCTCTTTACAGCCCAGTAGTGGAACATCAGTTACAGACAAGGGACAATATATTAGTTTCATGGACCACTAGGTCAATGTTTGAGTGTTAGAGGCCACAGAAACACAGCAAGGCACGGTACTTATATTAGTTTTGTTCCAGATCCGTAAATGCTTTTATTAAACTCCAAAGTTTCTTCAGGCCCCAGAGATTAATAAGTGGGGGCACAGTGGAGGTGCAGAATTATAATAAACTCTGATATTCACCTTTCCTTTTGTGGAATCCTCCAGAGCACTATCATGGTCCTCTTTCATGAAAGTGTCATGACATCAGTATGGTCAAAGAGGCTGAAAGATGACTGTAGAGGACTATGATGGAGCCCTGGATGTCATGAGGGAGGTCATGAGAGATGAGGGAAGGTAGTACCAGTATTTCCTCTGTTTCTGAACCTTCACTGGGCCCCTACTTATTGTATTGTGTTGTAGTTTGTGTAGTGATTTGTGGATGGCGAACCCCAAATATCTCAGATTTGACCGAACCTGAGAAAATTCATAATGAACTCTGCTTGTTATGAACTGATTTACTCATCTCTAGTAACAATATCCTATGGTTTTATATGGAGTATGAAGTGGGACAGGAATATGCTAAAAATAAAAAGTTCAAAATAAAATTAAAAAAAAAATCCCGAATTGTAAGTGCCATATGTCAAAAGAATCCTTCAGCTCTGTCCACGAATAAAGACAAATGGCATATTAGAATGTGACAGTATATCCTAAACCATGTTGGCTAAAAAAGCTTGTTACATTCATATCTGGACATGTCCAACCAAGAGGGAGGTCACATCTGTATCTTCTGTGGTTATACATTTTATCCCAAATAAGGTCCCAAAATATTTTACCAAAAGTCAAAGGTAAACCCACATGTGCTAAAAAAAAAAAATATCAGCTCAGCTATAGTAGATCAATGCTTACTCAAAAAAATCCTAAATATACACAAACATGGCATGGGCAAAAGTGACTGCATGACAGATACATAAGAGTGGTTTCATATCATAGTGAAGACTATATACAGATCTGGTGAGCATAGCTTGGCAGCCCTGACTACTTTACTCCTAAGAGGTGAGACTAGTGCCATAGCAGGAGGACTTGTTTGGTTGGGGGAATTGGGGATATTCTAGGAAACAATGATTGAGGTAGATTCTGTGTTCAGTATTCAGTTAATATCTGAGCATGGCCAACTCAAAACCATCTTCTATGTCCCAAAGTTAAGAGCTAGAGATGAGCAAGTAGTACTCGATCGAGTAGGTATTTGATCGAATACTACAGTATTTGAAATACTCGTACTCGATCGAGTACCACTCGCTATTCGAATGTAAAAGTTCGATGCAGAACCAGCATTGATTGGCCGAATGCTATACAGTCGGCCAATCAATGCTGGTTCTTCTCCTACCTTTAGAAGTCTTCTCCGTGCAGCTTCCCGGCGGCGTCTTCCGGCTCTTCATTTACTCTGCCAGGCATTGGGCCTGGGCAGAGCCGACTGCGCATGTCCGCTTGTAGTGCGGGTATGCGCAGTCTGCTCTGCCCAGGCCTGATGCCTGGCAGAGTGAATGAAGAGCCGGAAGATGCCGCGGGGACGCTGCAAGGAGAAGACTTCTCGGAGGATCCAGCCCGACCCTCACTCGTGGACTTGGTAAGTATAATTTTATCGAACGTTGCCTACCCCTGAAACGAGCATTTTCCCCCCATAGACTATTATAGGGTTCTATATTCGATTTGAGTAGTCGAATATTGAGGGGCTACTCGAAACGAATATCGAACCTCGAACATTTTACTGTTCGCTCATCTCTATTAAGAGCATTTGTCACTGGGGTTGCTAAAACATGTCAATACACTACATGAAGAGATCATCAGTTCCATTGGGCACTGTCATTTTTCATTTTTCCTGTGGTGGCACCACAGGAGAAATAAGAACCATTGGTTTCATTTAGATTGTAGCAGATCACTGGGTGCCATCTATCGAAGCTATATTGTCCAAAATAAGCAACTTCCTTAAATTGTACAAGATGGCTAAAAATATCTATTTAAATTTATTTCTTCTGCTATTTATTCCTATAGATGTCCAGCACGTTCACAAAAAACATCTAATGACGAAAACTCAGACACTTATAGAAAACATACCTCCAAGATGTAACCAGCGAGAGGAAAGCTTTTCACTCTGTACACGTTATGTGAACCTCATCATTGTCTCCACCTATCACTTTAGGCAACGTTCTGAGAATGAGCTCATAGAGACCGGGGTAAGACATGAAACCATTTTAAAGAAAACCCAAAATGTACTACAACGTATTTCTCTCAACAAGATCTTCCGTTGGTGCCACCGATCTGGACTTGTACCACATATGGTAATGGTGAGCGGAGTGCCTGGCGTAGGGAAGACCACACTGATGCAGAAGTTTGTCTATGACTGGGTGAAGGGCGATCTCTATCAAAGATTCTCTTTTGTCTTTTTCTTCAAATTCCGAGAACTCAACAGACTGGATAAGGTTAGTCTGGAGACCATGATCCTGCATCAGTACCCATATCTGGAGGAGCAGCTGGAGAACATCTTACAAGATCCAGAGAAACTTCTCTTTATATTTGATGGATTAGATGAAAGCAATCATACAATGGATTTCACATCACGTCACTTGTGCTCTCATCCTAAACAGCTCGGACATTGTGGTCAGATTGTGGTTAGTTTGGTGAGAAAGTCTCTTCTTACTGGTTGTTCTGTCCTAATGACCAGTCGCCCAACCAAACTGGCATCAATTGACTGTAATATTTTCCAGAGAATAGTAGAAATCATTGGATTCTTTCCAGAAGAACGAAAGATTTACTTTGAGAATTTCTTCTCCAACCCTGAACTGTCAGAAAAGGCTTTTACTTATGTGAAGCAGAATGCCACCTTGTACACGTTCTGTTACCTCCCGTCCTACTGCTGGATCATCTGTTCTGTATTATCCAGGAGCTTCCAGACAACAAGTAGTGACCAGCAGGTGACATTATTACCCAGAACAGTGACACAACTCTTTGCCATATTTGTCGCCAACATTCTGTCCAATCACAGCCTGGAGAAAAATGACGCTCAGAAGATCCTGCAGTCCATCGGATGGATGGCAGAACATGGCGTCATGAACCACCAAATTATTTTCAATGATCGAGATCTGGATTCTTTTTATGTGGACAATAAGTCAAAGCTCTTATCGAGTTTTCTGATGGAATCAGAAGAACCAGGAACCTATTCCTTCTTACATCTCACTGTTCAGGAATTCTTCTCTGCCTTGGTCCATTATACTGATTATTCTCCAGAGAAGTTACAGAAATCACTAGAAGAAGCCAAATCCTATCCTGATGGACGTGGTGAGATGTTCCTCCGTTTCCTGTGTGGTCTATCAGACGGCACCACCAGGTCAATACTATCTGGATACCTGGACAAACAAGCAGTTCAGGCCTCCAGAGATGTGATCACTTGGGTGAAAAACTACATTTTAGAAGAAGAGAGTTTGATGGAAAGTGAAGACAAGAAGCGATGTCTTCTCAGGACATTCTACTATCTGTTTGAAACCCGGAATAAGGCTCTAGTGCTGGAATCATTACAATCACTCAGAAGTTTTGACTTTTCTCATTTTCGGAAGTCAGCTCTAGACTGCACAGTGTTGGCTTTCATCATGGAAACCTGCACACATATACAAGAACTCAATCTAAATTACTGTTCCATAAATACTGAAGGACTGGAAAGACTTGCACCAGGATTACATAACCTGCAGAATCTAAGGTAAAATCTCATAAAAATTGTGATCTAAGCAATAGGCATTCCCCAAAATAGTATAAATAAAAAGTACACCTGGCCCTGCAGAAAAATATGCCCTATGTATCCCCAAACACGGAAATACACTGTCTTCCAATAAGTATTTGGATGGACACCCATGCTAATGAAGATACAGTATCTGCGGTCGTGATGTACGGCACACCTTCCACCGTTTAATCGGAAACAGAATTGGCATTAGTTGCATGCAAGATGCCACGAAGTGCAGAGCTGTCCAATTTCGGGAAAGGGGTAATTGTTGGTTAATACAAAAATAGTTGATCCCTAAGTGACATAGCAAGCGATCTGAGTTACCCAAAATCGACAGTGGCCTATGTGATTACAAAGTGGAAGGTGAACAGTGATTGTCGGAATGTGCCCCGAGTCGGCAGACCCCGAAAGTGGGAGGTAGAGACCAACGGGTGCTGGCCAGAGAAACCGCACCCAACCAATGGTTCACATACACCAGGAGTGTCACCAGGCAGTATTGTAAAGAAGTATCTGCTGGGGTCTACCAACTATTGGATAGGAAGAAATGTTGTTTTTCTATTCTACCACTGGTGTCCAAATACTTAGTGGTAGACAGTTTATAAAAAGTTACGGGTGTCAGAATATGGTGACTTTTACAAATATACATTTTTGCAATGTTTTCGATTTTTTTTTTTTTTGTTAAGGGGCTAAAATGTAAATAAAACCATATACATTTGGTATCCCCGGAATCGTACTGACACATAGAATACAGGTGGCACGTTATTTTGGCTGCAAAATGAATGTCGTAAAAACGATGCCTGTAAGAAAGTCGCACAAATGAACTTTTTCTCCAATTCCACCCCATTCTGAATTTTTTTCCAGCTTCCCTGTACATTGTACAGAATAATAAATTGTAGCATCACGAGGAACAATTTGTCTCGCAAACATTATGCCCTCATATGGCTCTGAGAGTGGAGAAATAAAGAAGTTATGGAGTTTGGAAGGGAGGGAGTCAAAAACAAATCAAAAAATGCATCTGTCCCTGGTGCTCCGCTGTCCACCCAGCATGGTCCGGTCCTTCTTCTCTGAAGTCTTCTCAAGGGTCTCTTCCTAACCTACACTGAAGCCACTGATTGGCCTTATTTAAAAAATTTTTTTAAAAAACCAACAGCCTCAGCAATCCTCGGGAAGGGACCTGTGATGTCACAGGTAGTGACACCTCATGCCCTTTGCTGAGGCCACTGATTAGCCTCAGCGGTCACATTGGATGGGACTTCTGCCACACGTAAACACTGGAACAAGAAGACCGGACTGCGCTGGGAGGCATCGGGGAAAGGAGAGTATGATTTTTTTTTTTTTACTGAACCTGAAAGTGGGTTTTCCATTTTTGCCTGGACAACCCCTTTAAGTTATTTCTTCTGCTAATAATTTTTTTTTCCAAAAGCTGCTTAATCTGGTTCATTTGTTGCCTTATGTTCGCCTAGATTGTGTTAAAGTAGTCTTAAAAATCAAGGCTGTGGTGTCGGAGTCAGAGTTGGGAACAATTTTGGTCTGAGCTGTATTTTGGCCTCCTGACCACACAGCTCCGTGCTCAGTCAAACCTCGATCTCCTCCAGGCATTGTGATGTAATGTATGAGACGTGAACCTGCTGTGCTGAACTGATTTGACATGAGGCTCCTCCTAAGAGTATTATTTAAGTGGTCCTCTGGTTTCCACCCCTCAGCCCCCCAATATGTGGATGCTGCAGGGAGTCGCTAGGTTGCTAACTCTTGGAGTAGTCTCTGTATAATGGCCGATAACCCAGGTGGTCCGACATCACATCGTTTTACTAATAGCAGAGGACACTTTTTTTCTCCACGTTCAGAATGTACAGATTTTACCGTACAGCACTTGAGATACATCAGTCACTTCTCATCTTCTTATTCTTGCAGTTTGGCTGATAATGATCTACCAGACACTTCCTGCACCCAGTTGGCCTCTGTAATAAGGAATAACCAGTCCCTGAAGATACTTGACCTGTCTAATAACCGTCTGTCCGGTCCTCACTTCAGTGACTTGATGGCCGCTCTGTCCAGTCCAGCCTGCAGGATAGAGGAATTACAGTGAGTATAAGAGATGTGTACAGGAGGAGACATGTGGGGACAAGTTATACATGGATGTTGTTCTGCACATCATTGTTAGTTGGAGCTGTATGGAGCAGTGGATGTGCTGGACAGATCATTGCTCCATTCAAATAGGATAACATCTCACCCATTCTCCTCAGAGAGGGTCTATAAAACATAGTGTAGAATATTCTTACTGTTCCTAGGAACCTATTTATGAACATAGAGTAGAATACTGTCAGGGCTCCTAAGAATCTATCTATAAAACATAGTGTAGAACAGGGGTAGGCAACCTTTTTTGTTCGGCGTGCCGATTTAAATTAAAAAATCAAAGATGAGGTCCTCGGAGTGCCGAGCAATAATTGTAAAGCTGACGACACCTACACTAAAGTCATATAGCACAGACCACAACATAGGGGTGCTGTCATACTGCGCTCCCAGCCACATGCGCTTACTACTATTTGCCTGGGTACACATGTGCTTTTCCTTTAGAAGCAATGTAAGTAC
This sequence comes from Leptodactylus fuscus, assembly GCF_031893055.1. Classification (NCBI taxonomy): domain Eukaryota; kingdom Metazoa; phylum Chordata; class Amphibia; order Anura; family Leptodactylidae; genus Leptodactylus; species Leptodactylus fuscus. The sequence goes on from NC_134271.1 coordinate 149,221,667, forward strand.
ATGTGTAACCCACAATTAGTGGTACTGTATGTGACTGGGAGCAGAGTGAAGTCATACCTGTAGGGGGCGACACACAATGTACCTGTATGCTCCATCCAGTCCTTGGCCGTTAGTAACTTCAGTTTTCTGTAAGGGAGCGTTCACACTACCGTCGGTGTCTGACAGCTAGTGTCCGCTGCTAATGTCCGTTCAAAATCTTGCACGGACATTAGCAGCGGACACTAGCTGTGTCTGTGACATTTTGCATTGATTTAAATGGACATCGGGTGCGTTCTTTTACTGTCTGTGGGTGTCCTTAAGTGTCCGTTCTCAAAGATGTCCGACTTTTCAAGCGGACAGCAAAACCCGACATGTAGGTTTTTCTGTCCGCTTGAAAGGTCGGACATCTTTGGGAACGGACACTTAAGGACACCCACGAACAGTAAAAGAACGCACCCGGTGTCCATTTAAATCAATGCAAAATGTCACAGACACAGCTAGTGTCCGCTGCTAATGTCCGTGCAAGATTTTGAACAGACATTAGCAGCGGACATTGTCTGACGGACACAGATGGTAGTGTGAACGCTCCCTAAGTGAAACGCAGATTAATTTGTCACATTTAGTTCCTGGCGGTGCAGTAACAGCAAAACCCCAGCCAGGAATTAATGGGGGTCACACTTTCAACAAAGTGGCCGCACTGGTGCCCGGGAACTGGATTTGGCTTTAATTGCATCTAGTTACAGTGTCACCACCCAATAGAATCACACTAAGGCTAAGGCCCCACATTACAAAAATGCAGCTTTTTTATTGCAGATTTAGCTGCGTTTTTTTTTTACGTCAAAGCCAAGAATGGCTAGAAAACGAATGGGAAATATATAGGAAGCTTCTTATATGTCTCCCTCCTGCTCAATCTACTCCTGGCTTCGGCTAAAAAAAAAAACCTGCAAAATCTGCAACGAAAAAAAGCTGTTTCTGCAACGTGGGGCTTTAGCCTAAGGCCCCCGCGTTGTTGGAACACAGCTTTTTTTGTTACATATTTTGCTGCGTTTTTCTGAGCCTGAGCCAGGAGTAGATTAAGCAGAAGGGAAACGTATAAGAAGCTTCCTATATATTTCCCATTCCTTCTGTAGCCATTTTTAGCTTTGGTTGAAATAAACCGCATGAAAATCTGCAACAAAAATGCTGCATTTCTGCAATGTGGGGCCTCAGCCTTACACCTCCTGCATACAAGTGGCACGCATGTGGTTTTCACTGACCTATATGTTAAAAATGAATTGACAGGGCTGCAAATGCAGACAGATATAGGGGATGTATAGGACAGATATAGGGTACGTATAGGACAGATATAGGGGATGTATAGGGCAGATATAGGGGATGTATAGGACAGATATAGGGGATGTATAGGGCAGATATAGGGGATGTATAGGACACATATAGGGGATGTATAGGACAGATATAGGGGATGTATAGGACACATATAGGGGATGTATAGGACACATATAGGGGATGTATAGGACAGATATAGGGGATGTATAGGACAGATATAGGGGATGTATAGGACAGATATAGGGGATGTATAGGACAGATATAGGGTATGTATAGGACAGATATAGGGTATGTATAGGACAGATATAGGGGATGTATAGGGCAGATATAGGGGATGTATAGGGCAGATATAGGGGATGTATAGGACAGATATAGGGGATGTATAGGACAGATATAGGGGATGTATAGGACACATATAGGGGATGTATAGGACAGATATAGGGGATGTATAGGACAGATATAGGGGATGTATAGGACAGATATAGGGGATGTATAGGACAGATATAGGGGATGTATAGGACAGATATAGGGTATGTATAGGACACATATAGGACCTGCTCAATAGTTTTCAGCTCTTCAGTTTGGCCCAGATACACAGCCACAAAAATAATGGCTGTATACATGAGTCCCCCTTTGACAACAATAACAAAGGATTAAGTCCCGCCCTTCCTATTTCCGGTCGAAGATCTCTTTCCGGTTTTGAGAGTTTGCCATGTCTAGCAGTGGTATAGGCATACTGTTTTGTGGTTACGACGAGCCTGCTGCAGAACCTCATTTGCTGAATGCTATACAGTATATATATTCATTTGCCGAATGCTATATATATGTATAGCATTCGGCAAATGAACACTGATTCTGCAGCAGGCACGTCCTTGCTACGGGCAGGCAAGAGTTTTTCTCATTGGAATGAATAGTCCGATGTTAGACTCCGCCTCCTCAGACGAGCCTCTGGCAGAACCAGCGTTGATTGGCCAAATCACTGGCCACTGGCCAATCAACGCTGGTCTATTCATTTCAATGAAAAAAGTCAACTGGTAACAGCATACTTACCTGCTCGTAGCAAGGACGAGCCTGCTACACAATCAGCCTTCATTTGCCGAATGCTATACACTGTATAGCATTCAGAAAATGAGGTTCTGCAGCAGGCTCGTCGTAACCCGAGGACCATACCCTGAAGTACATACCCAGCCCTGGTTAATTCACTAAGGAACCGGAAGTTTTCTTGCCGCCCTTCCATTGCGCATGCGTCTACCGGAAGTTCGCAGGGGGACTCATGTATATATGGGTCAATTGAAATATATAGGTCTGTACTTTTATCCACAGTTGTAGATAGAGTCTGGCCATGTGCATTACAGGTTAACTCAATGTGCCTCATATTAATAGCAGTTAACCCCATCATGTCCTTCACATTAACCCCCTGTGTGCTTTACATAAGGGACACTGATATGTGAGACATATGGAGGTAATAAGTGAATATCTTCATTATATAGGTCCTTTATTAGTACCTCCATATGTCTCACACATCAGTAACCCTTATGTGAGCCACACAGGGTTAATGTGAGGGACATGATGGGGTTAACTGCTATTAATGTGAGGCACATGGGGTTACTAACACTAAAGTAATAACCCCAAATGTCTGACATTACTAGGAATAGTTAGTAACACACATGTACCTGATGTTGTTTTTGCTTTCACTTTGCTCCCGGAGCTTCCTCTCCTCCTCAGGGCTGCAGACGGCAGGAGCTCCTCCTCACATGTAGCAGCAGGTCCAGGGAGCCCTTATCCTGTGCAGTGAGAGGCTCACCTCTGATTGGTGGGCAGGGAGAGAAGGGGGCGTGTCCTCAGCTCTATAGCAGAGCACTGAAGGGACGCGCTCTCTCTCTCAATTTGTATGAAAGTTGCAGGCTGGCTGCCGTGCCAGCAAAATATGCCTCGCGTGCCAGGGGTTGCCGACCCCTGGTGTAGAATACTCTTAAGATAGCTAGGAACCTATCTATAAAACATAGTGTAGAATATTCTAAGAGTATTCTACACTATGTTTTATAAATAGGTTCCTAGGAGCCCTAAGAGTATTCTACACTATGTATTATAGATAGGTTCCTAGGAGTCCTGACAGTGTTCTACACTATGTTTTATAGATAGGTTCCTAGGAGCCCTGACAGTGTTCTACACTATGTTTTATAGATAGGTTCCTAGGAGTCCTGACAGTGTTCTACACTATGTTTTATAGATAGGTTCCTAGGAGCCCTGACAGTGTTCTACACTATGTTTTATATATAGGTTCCTAGGAGCCCTGACAGTATTCTACACTATGTTTTATAGATAGGTTCCTAGGAGTCCTAAGAGTATTCTACACTATGTTTTATAGATAGGTTCCTAGGAGCCCTGACAGTGTTCTACACTATGTTTTATAGATCGGTTCCTAGGAGCCCTGACAGTGTTCTACACTATGTTTTATAGATCGGTTCCTAGGAGCCCTGACAGTGTTCTACACTATGTTTTATAGATAGGTTCCTAGGAGCCCTGACAGTATTCTACACTATGTTTTATAGATAGGTTCCTAGGAGCCCTGACAGTGTTCTACACTATGTTTTATAGATAGGTTCCTAGGATCCCTGACAGTATTCTACACTATGTTTTATAGATAGGTTCCTAGGAGCCCTGACAGTGTTCTACACTATGTTTTATAGATAGGTTCCTAGGAGCCCTAACAGTGTTCTACACTATGTTTTATAGATAGGTTCCTAGGAGTCCTAAGAGTATTCTGCACTATGTTTTATAGATAGGTTCCTAGGAGCCCTAACAGTGTTCTACACTATGTTTTATAGATAGGTTCCTAGGAGTCCTGACAGTGTTCTACACTATGTTTTATAGATAGGTTCCTAGGAGCCCTGACAGTGTTCTACACTATGTTTTATAGATAGGTTCCTAGGAGTCCTGACAGTGTTCTACACTATGTTTTATAGATAGGTTCCTAGGAGCCCTGACAGTGTTCTACACTATGTTTTATAGATAGGTTCCTAGGAGCCCTGACAGTGTTCTACACTATGTTTTATAGATAGGTTCCTAGGAGTCCTGACAGTGTTCCTCAATATGTTTTAAGTCAATTTAAGGTGTTGTTGGTACGTAACTTGTTTGACCCAAAACAAATCATGGACCTGAACCTGAAATGAGATGATTCCAGAGAGGTTCACCCATCTCTAGCTATGACCAGTACACTTTGATGTTGTTTTATAATTGAGGGGAAGAGCCACATCCACACAGGATGGAGACTTCTCAGCAGCTGATGACATTGTGACACAAGTTTCTCCATCCAGTTTACATTGTAGAGTTTATAGATTACATTTACTGCAGTTATCTTTTTTTATGACATGACATAAAGTGAGGGGAAGCCCTAGTTTCCAGAGATAACATTTATGTCTTAATAATGCATGCACAATTTAAAGATTTTGTACTCATGTTCTTTGGATGCCGCACTCACATCTCCTCTTCTTATTCTTACAGTTTGGCTGATAATAATCTACCAGACACTTCCTGCACCCAGTTGGCCTCTGTAATAAGGAATAACCAGTCCCTGAAGAAACTTGTCCTGTCTGATAACAGTCTGTCCGGTCCTGACTTCAGTGACTTGATGGCCGCTCTGTCCAGTCCAGACTGCAGGATACAGGAATTACAGTAAGTATAAGAGATGTGTACAGGAGGAGACATGTGCGGGACAAGTTATACAGGGATTTTATTCTATTTTATGCTCCACCATTGTTATGTCTATGAGATAAACTGCTGACTGCACCTTCATATGTGATATATCTGCTAAGCTGTGTATCTAATCCTATCATGTGTGATACTGTATACTGAGCTGTGTATCTAATCCTATCCTGTGTGATACGGCATACTGAGCTGTGTATCTAATCCTATCCTGTGTGATACTGTATACTGAGCTGTGTATCTAATCCTATCCTGTGTGATACTGTATACTGAGCTGTGTATCTAATCCTATCCTGTGTGATACTGTATACTGAGCTGTGTATCTAATTCTATCCTGTGTGATACTGTATACTGAGCTGTGTATCTAATCCTATCCTGTGTGATACTGTATACTGAGCTGTGTATCTAATCCTATCCTGTGTGATACGGCATACTGAGCTGTGTATCTAATCCTATCCTGTGTGATACTGTATACTGAGCTGTGTATCTAAGCCTATCCTGTGTGATACTGTATACTGAGCTGTGTATCTAAGCCTATCATGTTTGATACTGTATACTGAGCTGTGTATCTAATCCTACCCTGTGTGATACTGTATACTGAGCTGTGTATCTAATCCTATCCTGTGTGATACTGTATACTGAGCTGTGTATCTAATCCTATCCTGTATGATACTGTATACTGAGCTGTGTATCTAATCCTACCATGTGTGATACTGTATACTGAGCTGTGTATCTAATCCTATCCTGTGTGATACTGTATACTGAGCCGTGTATCTAATCCTATCCTGTGTGACACTGTATACTGAGCTGTGTATCTAATCCTATCCTGTGTGATACTGTATACTGAGCTGTGTATCTAATCCTACCATGTGATACTGTATACTGAGCTGTGTATCTAATCCTATCCTGTGTGATACTGTATACTGAGCTGTGTATCTAATCCTATCCTGTGTGATACTGTATACTGAGCTGTGTATCTAATCCTATCCTGTGTGATACGGCATACTGAGCTGTGTATCTAATCCTATCCTGTGTGATACTGTATACTGAGCTGTGTATCTAATCCTATCCTGTGTGATACTGTATACTGAGCTGTGTATCTAATCCTATCCTGTGTGATACTGTATACTGAGCTGTGTATCTAATTCTATCCTGTGTGATACTGTATACTGAGCTGTGTATCTAATCCTATCCTGTGTGATACTGTATACTGAGCTGTGTATCTAATCCTATCCTGTGTGATACGGCATACTGAGCTGTGTATCTAATCCTATCCTGTGTGATACTGTATACTGAGCTGTGTATCTAAGCCTATCCTGTGTGATACTGTATACTGAGCTGTGTATCTAAGCCTATCATGTTTGATACTGTATACTGAGCTGTGTATCTAATCCTACCCTGTGTGATACTGTATACTGAGCTGTGTATCTAATCCTATCCTGTGTGATACTGTATACTGAGCTGTGTATCTAATCCTATCCTGTATGATACTGTATACTGAGCTGTGTATCTAATCCTACCATGTGTGATACTGTATACTGAGCTGTGTATCTAATCCTATCCTGTGTGATACTGTATACTGAGCCGTGTATCTAATCCTATCCTGTGTGACACTGTATACTGAGCTGTGTATCTAATCCTATCCTGTGTGATACTGTATACTGAGCTGTGTATCTAATCCTACCATGTGATACTGTATACTGAGCTGTGTATCTAATCCTATCCTGTGTGATACTGTATACTGAGCTGTGTATCTAATCCTATCCTGTGTGATACTGTATACTGAGCTGTGTATCTAATCCTACCATGTGATACTGTATACTGAGCTGTGTATCTAATCCTACCATGTGTGATACTGTATACTGAGCTGTGTATCTAATCCTATCCTGTGTGATACTGTATACTGAGCCGTGTATCTAATCCTATCCTGTGTGACACTGTATACTGAGCCGTGTATCTAATCCTATCCTGTGTGATACTGTATACTGAGCTGTTTATCTAATCCTATCCTGTGTGATACTGTACACTGAGCTGTGTATCTAATCCTATCCTGTGTGATACTGTATACTGAGCTGTGTATCTAATCCTATCCTGTGTGATACTGTATACTGAGCTGTGTATCTAATCCTATCCTGTGTGATACTGTATACTGAGCTGTGTATCTAATCCTATCCTGTGTGATACTGTATACTGAGCTGTGTATCTAATCCTATCCTGTGTGATACTGTATACTGAGCTGTGTATCTAATCCTATCATGTGCGATACTGTATACTGAGCTGTGTATCTAATCCTATCCTGTGTGATACTGTACACTGAGCTGTGTATCTAATCCCATCCTGTGTGATACTCTATACTGAGCTGTGTATCTAATCCTATCCTGTGTGATACTGTATACTGAGCTGTGTATCTAATCCTATCCTGTGTGATACTGTATACTGAGCTGTGTATCTAATCCTATCATGTGCGATACTGTATACTGAGCTGTGTATCTAATCCTATCATGTGTGATACCGTATACTGAGCTGTGTATCTAATCCTATCCTGTGTGATACCGTATACTGAGCTGTGTATCTAATCCTATCCTGTGTGATACTGTATACTGAGCTGTGTATCTAATCCTATCCTGTGTGATACTGTACACTGAGCTGTGTATCTAATCCCATCCTGTGTGATACTGTATACTGAGCTGTGTATCTAATCCTATCCTGTGTGATACTGTATACTGAGCTGTGTATCTAATCCTATCCTGTGTGATACTGTATACTGAGCTGTGTATCTAATCCTATCCTGTGTGATACTGTATACTGAGCTGTGTATCTAATCCTATCCTGTGTGATACTGTATACTGAGCTGTGTATCTAATCCTATCATGTGTGATACTGTATACTGAGCTGTGTATCTAATCCTATCCTGTGTGATACTGTATACTGAGCTGTGTATCTAATCCCATCCTGTGTGATACTGTATACTGAGCTGTGTATCTAATCCTCTCATGTGTGATACTGTATACTGAGCTGTGTATCTAATCCTATCCTGTGTAATACTGTATATTTCGCTGTGTATCTAATCCTGTCCTGTGTGATACTGTATACTGAGCTGTGTATCTAATCCTATCATGTGTGATACTGTATACTGAGCTGTGTATCTAATCCTATCCTGTGTGATACTGTATACTGAGCTGTGTATCTAATCCTATCATGTGTGATACTGTATACTGAGCTGTGTATCTAATCCTATCCTGTGTGATACTGTATATTTCGCTGTGTATCTAATCCTCTCATGTGTGATACTGTATACTGAGCCGTGTATCTATTCCTATCCTGTGTGATACTGTATACTGAGCTGTGTATCTAATCCTATCCTGTGTGATACTGTATACTGAGCTGTGTATCTAATCCTATCATGTGTGATACAGCTGCTGATACATCACTCACATCTCCTCTTCTTATTCTTACAGTTTGGCTGGTAATAATCTCCCAGACACTTCCTGCACCCAGTTGGCCTCTGTAATAAGGAATAACCAGTCCCTGAAGAGACTTGACCTGTCTGATAACTATCTGTCTGGTCGCTTCTTCATTGACGCGATAGAAAAACAATCAAAAACATTCCACAAATTGGAAAAAAAAAAAAAGTAAGTATAAGAGATAAGTCCTAGTAAGAGTGGTAAGACTATGGAGCTCAGTGTCACGTGATGTGCTGATAACTGAGGACTTGTACAAGACCAGGAGGGACCAGAATAACTTTTTGGAAATATAAAATATCATAGGTTATGGGAGCTAGACATTTTCATATATGGAATGGGGAAGACATTGTTGCCAGCCTTGTGGGGTACTTTGCCTTCTGGATTCATTTGGTAGGTTTATAAGTTGGTCTTGATGGACTTCTCCAACCTTATCTTCTATGTGACTATGTGGTTAATAAGGTTTTGGATAATTATTTCTGATGATCTATCCACGGTATAAGTCATGAGTAGTGTTGGGCGAATCGACTCGCAATGATCCGGATTCAACCTGCATATTCTAAATTGTTGGTTTTCTTAACAAAACTGACTGAACTCAGACTGAACTAGATGGTCACCAGATCAAACAAATCTTCAGAGGGTCGCCCATCCTTAGTCATCAAAAAGAAAGATTAACTTGGGGCCAGTAAACTACTTTAACCAAATCTCGTCTTAATTTTACAGTCTGACCGATGAGATTTGCATCTCCGTCTCCAACTCAGCGGCATTAGCATGGAAGAGTACCCAGTCTTTGAAGAAAAATGCCCTGGCTATGCCACGACACAACTATGCAATAAGACCTCTGTCCAGTCCAGACTACGGGGAGAAGGCTCTACAAAACTTCAGTGACTTGATGGCCGCTCTGTCCAGTCCAGCCTGCAGGATAGAGGAATTACGGTGAGTATAAGAGATGTGTCTCATCTCCTCATATCACTTCTGCCCAAGCTATGGTATGTGAAGAGGCCTCATCTTATCGAAAGAACTGTATTATTTTCTCATTATTCTTCATAGGGAACATTCCCTACGCAGTAAAAATTATATATTCCGTCATTACAAATTTGGTGATATCCAGATGACACAGACAACACATTGGCTCAAGAGTAAGAAGGGGAAGGGAATTGACGCCAGAAAGTAAAAATTATGGGGCATACGTATCAATAGAGATCCCTACAGATCTGTTCGTAGTTTTAGACATACTTATAAACCCGTCGAACAAAACTTCTTAAATCTGGCTTACTTTCCAATGTGCCAAAATCCTGGCTCATTTTTTCCAATGCCCCCCCAAAAAACCTGTCTCCTTTTGCACAAAAAAACTAAAAATATGATTCCATTGCACACACATACAAAAACAAAATCTGGCTCCATTGCAAAAAAATGTATATGGCTCCATTGCCCAATATAAAATCCATCTCCACTGCACAAACAAAAATCTGGCCCCTTTTCCATAAAAAAAAAAAATACACAGTCCTATGAAAAAGTTTGCTCCCCCCCTATTAATTTTGATCATTTTTAGTTCTAAATATTTTGGTGTTTGCAGCAGCCATTTCAGTTTGATATATCTAATAACTGATGGACACAGTAATATTTCAGGATTGGAATGAGGTTTATTGTACTAACAGAAAATGTGCAATATGCATTAAACCAAAATTTGACCGGTGCAGAAGTATGGGCACCTCAACAGAAAAGTGACATTAATATTTAGTAGATCCTCCTTTTGCAAAGATAACAGCCTCTAGTCGCTTCCTGTAGCTTTTAATCAGTTCCTGGATCCTGGATAAAGGTATTTTGGACAAACAATTCAAGTTCAGTTAAGTCTGATGGTCGCCGAACATGGACAGCCCACTCTCAAATGATCTGAAAACAAAGATTGTTCAACATAGTTGTTCAGGGGAAGGATACAAAACGTTGTCTCAAAGATTTAACCTGTCAGTTTCCACTGTGAGGAACATAGTAAGGAAATGGAAGACCACAGGGACAGTTCTTGTTAAGCCCAGAAGTGGCAGGCCAAGAAAAATATCAGAAAGGCAGAGAAGAAGAATGGTGAGAACAGCCAAGGACAATCCACAGACCACCTCCAAAGAGCTGCAGCATCATCTTGCTGCAGATGGTGTCACTGTGCATCGGTCATGAATTCCACTCGGTATCAGCAGATTCTTGAGAATAATGTTCAAGAATCAGTGACGAAGTTGAAGTTACGCCGGGGATGGATATTCAGCAAGACAATGATCCAAAACACCGCTCCAAATTGACTCAGGCATTCATGCAGAGGAACATATAGAAAAAGTGGCAACTAAACGCTGTTCATCAATGCCTGAGCACGTCTATTTTTTCATCATGCTGTAAGTGTTGTTTTCATATATAATTAATTTTATATTTAATATATTTTAATAATGGACATTAAAGCAATGTTTTAATTTTGGAAAAACCATTTGAAGTGCCGACTTCCCATTCTTTGTTATTCATGCAGAGGAACAATTACAATGTTCTGGAATGGCCATCCCAGTCCCCAGACCTGAATATCATTGAACATCTGTGGGATGATTGGAAGCGGGCTGTCCATGCTCGGCGACCATCTAACTTAACTGAACTTGAATTGTTTTATAAAAAGGAATTGTCCAAAATACCTTCATCCAGGATCCAGGAACTGATTAAAAGCTCCAGGAAGCGACTAGAGGCAAAAGGAGGATCTACTAAATATTAATGTCACTTTTCTGTTGAGGTGCCCAGACTTTTGCATCGGTCAAATTTTGGTTTAATGCATATTGCACATTTTCTGTTAGTACAATAAACCTCATTTCCATCCTGAAATATTACTGTGTCCTTCAGTTATTAGATATATCAAACTGAAATGGCTGCTGCAAACACCAAAATATATAGAACTAAAAATGATTAAGATTAATAGGGGGGCACAAACTTTTTCATAGGACTGTATATATATATATATATATATATATATATATATATATATATGGCTCCGTTGCGGTCTCCCCCTCTCCCGGTCCATTCCTGCTGCTCCAGAGTCTTGTTTTGACAGAAGTCCCAGCCACACGTGACTGTGTAGGCCAATCAGTGGCCTCAACGGCCTGAGTAAAGTACATCACTCGCTTCTGTCACCTGTGGCGTCCTGTGTTCTTCATTTTGGCTTCAGAGGCCGCTCATTGGCCTCAGCGGTCACATGTGGCGGGGACTTCCACCAATACAAGACCCGTATTTTTACCAAAAGGGACGGGAAGATCACACTTGTAGTGGCTCTCATGAACATTCATTAAGGCTGCCATATACAGTATATATACAGTATACTGACTCAAACGTTCAATAGGGCCACAGTACTAGAGAGTTGGAAAAAATTTATTTTGAGTAATTTCTGGGTTTCTCTGGGAGTTCCTGGCATCATCTGCATTTGTTTACATGGGTAGCTTCTTATTCTGTTTTCCTACAACTACCATGATTCCTTGCGCTTCACTCAGAGATGACTCCCTCCCCCTCCCTCTCTCACTCCCTCCTCCTCTCTCACTCCCCCCTCCCTTTCTCACTCACACCCCTACCCTGTTTCCCTAGCTAGCCTGCACACTACTAGCCTTTCCTAACTAACTCAACCTCCTCCCACCCCATCATACTTACCTGTCTTCTGGGCAAGACCTTCTTGGCAAGGGACTTCACTTGATTCGGGTGGCCAGCACTTCCTCTTCTTGACCTCTGCCGGCCGTCCACCCATGTCTGCATAATACAGCTGGAGTGCTGGCATGTGCAGTAGCCCAGAACAAGTGACGACCCAAGCCAAGAAGATCTGGACAGGCAGACAGGTAAGTATAATGTGGTGGGTTAGTATTAATGACGTTCCATCACCGGAAAATCAGAAAATGTGCCAGGGCAGTCACGTGACCACCCTGGAGATCTAGGTAAACATAGATTTTTGGTAACCTAAGTAATTTAGAAGGTAGGTGTGGAATGGGGGAGGGAGGCTTGTCTAGCTTAGCTTAGAAAGATCACTTTATTCCCGACACCTTTAAAGTGCTATCATATGGTGATATTGTGTTTCATTGGTTTCAAGACAAATTGGAATCCATATTGGAGACCGGGTAAATATGGACACGTGTGGGAGCGTGAGCGACCTCATGTGATCCCTTATATACAAGCGTTACTCACATCTCATCTTCTTATTGCTATAGATTGGGTCGTAATGATCTACTGGACACTTCCTGCACCCACTTGGCATCATTTATCTGGAATAACCAGTCCTTGAAGATACTTGACCTGTCTGGAAACCTTCTTTATGGTCCTGACTTCAGTGACTTGATGGCCGCTCTGTCCAGTCCAGCCTGCAGGATAGAGGAATTACAGTGAGTATAAGAGATGTGTACAGGAGGAGACATGTGGGGACAAGTTATACATGGATTTTATTCTATTTTATGCTCCTCCGCTCCATTGTTATGTCTATGTGACTACAACTTTCCACGGTCTGGGACTTGTCAGAAACCCAGCCATGATGTCCTTATTGTGGACATGTTATCAGACCAATTCAGCCACAATAAGGACAGCATGGCTGGTTTCAGAGTATAGAAACACACCAAAACTATATGTAAAAAAATTTCTAAAAACCTAAGGGGATTCTACCATTAAAATTTATTTTTTTGCCTACTCATCTCCTATCTTTAGATGTCTTCTATGCGCCGCTGTTCTGTAGAAATCCCGTTTTTTTGTCAGTATGCAAATGACCGCAAGAAAAATGGCCGCTTACACAGTAAGTAAGCGGCCATTTTCTTGTGGCCTGTGAGCATGCGCAGTCGGCTCTGCACGAGGCCTAGAAATTTGACCCCCAGCGCAGGAAGAAGACGCATGAAGAGGCCGTTTCTGAAGAAGATGGAGGCGGCGCTGGAGAGTTTTCTTGCAGCATTGGGAACGCCCCCAGTGCTGTTTGAGTGCTGAGGACCACCTCCAGTGCTGGGAAAGAACTCATTTGTATACCGATGAAAACCGGGATTTCTACGGAACGGTGGCGCGGAGAAGACATCTAAAGGTAGGAGAAGAATAGACTTTCTTATGGCTATTCCAACGTGTGGCCGACAAAAAAATTATATTTTAATGGTAGAATCCCTTTAAATCAAATAAAGGTAAATAAAAGTAAACATAAACACATGAGATATCTCAAAGTCTGAAAAACTATTAATACATAATTAGATTTGTCCTAGACGGTAAACGCCAAAGCAGAAAAAAACCATCCACTTGGCTAAATTGACTTTTTTTCCCCCATCAAGTTGCGTACCTAAAAAATGGAATAAAAAGTGATCAACCTATCTTACATTGCGCAACATGGTGTCAATAAAAACTACATATTCGTCCCACCAAATAAATCTACCTTACACAGCTTTGTACACTGAAATGTAAAAAAGTTACAGGTGTCAGCATGTGGTAATTCGGAGAATTTTTTGAATGTTCTGTTTACTGTTCATGTCACCTACCTTTCATTGTCTAATTCTTACAGATTATCGCATAATGACCTACCGGACACTGCCTGCACCCAGTTGGCCTCTGTAATAAGGAATAACCAGTCCCTGAAGATACTTGACCTGTCCTATAACAATCTATATGGTCCTCACTTCGGTGACTTGGAGGCTCTGTCCAGTCCAGCCTGCAAAATAGAGTTAGTATAAGAGATGTGTACAGGAGGAGACATGTGGGGACAAGTTATACAGGGATTTTATTCTATTTTATGTTCCTCCGCACCATTGTTATGTCTATGAGATAAACTGCTGACTGCACCTTCATATGTGACCTCTCTAATAGTAATGAGCCAACCTTGCAAGGTTTGTATGAATAATATTCACAAAGTTCAACCACAAATTTTGCTTTGGCTCAACTTGTTCCTGCCGAATTGGACATGCTATTATTCTACTCTGGGTTTCTTTAGATCGGAGAGTATAATAGAATTTGAGGTTCCAAAATGATTGGGGTTCACCACCTACAAACCGTTATTATATTCTGTGTTGTCTTCAAACCCAAGAGTATAATCAAAACCCAAGGAAGGTTAAAAATATCAAGTCATTTATACTCCATTGTTCTTGGCTCCGCCATGGCATCTGGTCTTTCCCGTAAATTTCCCCTACTCCTCCTGCTGGACCAAAAACAGGTCTCGGGAGTCACATAGACATCAAGACTCCAGCACCAAAGCATTATGGCTTCTACCTACCCACCTTTTTTGCCGCCCGAGGCGGATGACAGAAAGCCGAGCCGCGCGGAGCGAAGGGGGCGTGGCAGAGCGGCGTTAGCAGGCAGAGAGCAGGGAGGGAGAGGAGCATTGCGTCCACAGGGCCTCCCCAATCCACTGCTCGCTTCCCGTGCCGAGACGGTGACGCTAAGCCAATCCAGGACAGCTTGTCCTGGACTGGCTTAGGTAAGCCCTGACTGCCTGAAGCGGTCGCTTCATGGGAGGTGCGGCGCTGTCTACACCCCCCACATGACTGCTGACATCAGCATTGACCTGCGGCCATTGACATCATAGAAGAGACCCCTAGACATTGGGGGTGCCAGGAAAAGAATATTGTATGTCGCAGAGGACCCAAGGAAAGGTAAGTATGTGCGGTTTGTTATTTCTGTCCCTTCCCTCGGTCTCTGGATATTATGCTCTCAGGTCTTACAGTTAGTCTTCGCACACCAGCTCAGACTGGAGCGTTAACCTCCAATACGCAACGGACAATACAATGACCTATACAGTAGATATTGGCCACATTGTCTTTAAATAATAGATAAAGGGGTTTGATACTAAAATCTTGACAACTTATATTACACAGATTTTCCTCATTCATCCTGCCCAATCCATTCCCCGAAGAATCTGAGATTATGAGAAAATCCTTACAATACGGAATCACTAATACTTGGGATTTTGTTTTTGTTCCAGCTTACGTGGCAATAAAAAGAACAGGAAAACAGATACCAAGAAAGAAGAAGCCCAATTTCCACCGGTGACAAGAAGATAGTAGGACTTCTGATGGCCACAGGTCCAAAGTTTACTGGTGCATTATGGGTAGCATCTCCAGAAGATGAAGAGACATCCTATTATCATGAAGGTGATGCCCTAATAGGGAACCCCACTAATATTCGCGAAGTTCCCCAATACCAGGAATGTTCTTGTCTAATGATATGGATGTATCAAACCTAAACTTGAGATACCAAGTACATCATTTTCTATATCTGTGTGTCCGGGACTGAAAGCTCTTTATAGTGAGCCTAAAACCAGGACTATGGGATGTAGCGGTGGTCGCAGGACGGCGGAGTTCTCACTGTAATACGGGAGAGTTCCCGCTCTTTGCAGACAGTGCACACTCCAGGCCACATGCCGTGACCCACGAAAAGCAAACTGGTGATTGCACCATCGGTCACATGGCTTCCCAGACCAAGAAGTGACCCTACATGATTCCAGCAATGATAGAATTATGTGCTCTGGCATTTCCTTTGCTAAAAACTTTGCCCTTTATTGAAAATGCGTATTCAACAAACTGCGAGCGATGACTATCAAGGATAGGACAAGTTCTGTCGAAATGCGTAGCACGGCGATGCCTCTGTTATTTGCAAAAGAGACTGTTAGCTTTTTTTGAAAATACATTAAAAAAAATCATCAAGTTTTTAACAAAGGAAGTGCAAAACGGCTTAATTCTATATGTCTTTTGATCAACTCCTTGGCCAGTGAGAGGAACAGTACACTGCATATTGGGCGAGCACGACGTTGGTGTTTTGGTTTTGCACTGCAGGATTCTAATGCACTTACAATACTATTCAGTGGTGTAGCTAGTAATGGCGGAGCCCCGTGGTTAACTCCCCCCCCCCCCCCCGACCGACACTGAAGACCTCGACCGACCCCCTCCTATGCATTCCTGCGTGTTCTATTATCCCCCATAGTGGCCCCTGCAGGCAGTAGTATCCCCAACAGTGGCCCCTGCACACAGTATTATCCCCCATAGTGGCCCCTGCACACAGTATTATCCCCCATAGTGGCCCCTGCACACAGTATTATCCCCAATAGTGGCCCCTGTGCACAGTATTATCCCCCATAGTGGCCCCTGCACACAGTATTGTCCCCCATAGTGGCCCCTGCACACAGTATTATCCACAATAGTGGCCCCTGTGCACAGTATTATTCCCCATAGTGGCCCCTGCACACAGTATTATCCCCCATAGTGGCCCCTGCACACAGTATTATCCACAATGGTGGCCCCTGTGCACAGTATTATGCCCCATAGTGGCCCCTGCACACAGTATTATCCCCCATAGTGGCCCCTGCACACAGTATTATCCACAATGGTGGCCCCTGTGCACAGTATTATCCCCCATAGTGGCCCCTGCACACAGTATTATCCACAATGGTGGCCCCTGTGCACAGTATTATCCCCCATAGTGGCCCCTGCACACAGTATTATGCCCCATAGTGGCCCCTGCACACAGTGTTATGTCCCATAGTGGCCCTGCACACAGTATTATCCCCCATAGTGGCCCCTGCACACAATATTATCCCCCATAGTGGCCCCTGCACACAGTGTTATGTCCCATAGTGGCCCCTGCACACAGTGTTATGTCCCATAGTGGCCCCTGCACACAATATTATCCCCCATAGTGGCCCCTGCACACAGTATTATCCCCCATAGTGGCCCCTGCACACAGTGTTATGTCCCATAGTGGCCCCTGCACACAGTATTATGCCCCATAGTGGACACCCATAAATAATTATTATACTCTGGGGTCTTTTCAGACCCCAGAGTATAATAATCGGAGACTCGGGAGAATAAAAACATAAAAAACTACTGTTTCTTACCTGTCCCCCGGCTCCTCCGCTGTCGGCCTCCGCTGCAGTCCATCTCCAATGACGTCAGATGTCACATGACCTGGGACACAGGCCGGGTTCATGTGACGTCAGAAAGGAGGCCTGGCAGGATCGTGGAGAGGTAAGTAACAGTGTTTATGTTTCTTACCTCTCCCGGGCCGCCAATCATTATACTCGGGGGTCCAAAAAGACCCCCTGAGTATAATGATAGCAGCGGTAGCGGCTGTCACTGGGCCCCTAATGTCCCAGGCCCCGTGACGGCTGCCTCTGCTGCTATGGCGGTAGTTACGTCACTGATACTATTAGAATGATACACAGCACATATAGCATTGAATAGAATAGGATGCATTTGCTAAGCTGCTGCTTGCTACATCTGTATAATGCTATAACATATAGTGGAGGTCAGAAGAGCCTGGATTGGTTTTTACTCCTGCAGTATAATGCGGCCCGATACTATATGTGCCTTAAATAAATATCTTTTTACCATACGTGTGAGATTTATATCCTGCAATTTCTGTAACATATCACAATATGCTAGCAAAACCCTAAACTGTATGCAATACACATCATGTCCAGTGGGAGGCCTCACATCCAGACAAATAAAGCTTATATAGATCATGACAGAGTATTCTTCAAGAGAAAGCACAGCGGAGGAGACAGAGATCAACAGAGAATGCTGGGTGTATTAGATAAGCTTAGTATGAAAGGGGTTACCTGGTTTCTACTATTGATGGCCTATCATCAATATTACATCTGTGGGGGTCCAACACCCAGGATCCATGAAGATCAGCTGTGCCAGGACAACATGGATCCCGTATTGTTTACATTCCAGGAGCTGTGCTGCTCATTGAAATCTATGGGACAGTATTGCAATACTTACATCTGCCACTAGAGTTTATATGGTAAGTGAACAGCTCTAGATACAGCTGATCTGCGGGGGTCCCAGGTGTCAGACCCCTGAAGATCTAATATTGATGGCCTATCCTAAGGAAACCGGATAAGCATTTTTAATTATTTTTAAATTTCAAAACATTTGGGGGAAATGTTTAATATTTTTTTTAACTTTTTCACTTTAAAGGGATTCTACCATTAAAGCAACTTTTTTCTAATTACCACGTCAGAATAGCCTTCAGAAAGGCTATTCGTCTCCTACCTTTAGATGTGGTCTCCGTTGCGCCGTTCCTTAGAAATATCGGTACTTACCGGTATGCTAATGAGGTCTCGGCAGCAATGAGGGCGTCCTTCTTCTTCATCTGCCTCCTTTCCTTGTCTGTCGTCTTCTTTCTTTGTCATGTCTGACGCCTGCGCAGTCGGCTCTGACAGCGAGACCCTGTTAGAGCCGACTGCGCATGCCGGTCTGCAGCCATATTTCCAAGGCTGCAATTGCGTGCATGCGCAGTACGCTCCTCACATCTTCGCCGAAGAGTGTACTGCGCATGCTCAGTAAGGTCCGTACAGTCCTCCAACGCCTGGATGAGTTCACTCGCGCGTCATATCAGAGCCGACTGTGCAGGCATCAGACATGACGAAGAAAGAAGACGACAGACAAGAGGAGGAGGCAGATGAAGAAGAAGGACGCCCCCATTGCTGCCGAGACCTCATTAGCATACCGGTAAGTACTGGTATTTATAAGGAACGGCGCGATGGAGACCACATCTAAAGGTAGGAGACGAATAGTCTTTCTTAAGGTTATTCCGACGTGGTAATTAGAAAAAAAGTTGCTTTAATGGTAGAATCCCTTTAAAGTGAAAAAGTAAAAAAAAATTATAAAACTTTTCCCCCAAATGTTTTGAAATTTAAAAAGAAATAAAAATGCTTTAGAATTGTTAATTCCAATTTTGTAATACCCCTCCAATAAAAAAAATACTTTGCCAACAAACAAAAAATGTCATGTAAAGCAATGAAAAAGTCTTATCTTCCCCAAAATGACACCAATAAAAATGTTGGGTTTTCCCAGAAAAAAGAAAGCTCCGATGGGGAAAAAATGGAAAAAGTTATGAGTCTTCGAAAGCGTGAATACAAAAACAATTACAAAAAAAAAAAAGGTTTTACGTAACACGCAAAAAGGAAATGAATGTAAGAAATTGATGTAAATTTTCAAGTAACTTGAGCTGCTTGGTGGATGGTACAGAATATATAACATAAAAAGTCAGCAGTGGATGTAGGGTGGATATATGGACCCTGAAATAATGCCGTTAAACTTTACAATTTGTCCCAAAAATGAAGACGTTAGGGCGCTTAGTAGGATGGAAAAACGCAAAAAAATAAATAAGTGGATGTAGGATTTTTCACGATTTTTCAGGATTAATCACTTTTACTTCAATTTTTGTGAAAAATGAAACAATAAACAGCAATTCTGGTCTAGGTTTTTATTATTTTTTTCTCTTTGGCGTACACCATGTAGAAGACTGATGGGTCCAGCATTAAGTCAAAATTTGGTTAAGGACTCCATTTTCCCATTAAACCAATGGACAAGTTGTCATCTGGTCCAATGGGAATCAGAAGCGCCCAGAAAGAGATCATGCGGCACTGCAATGGGGGGGGGGGGGGGTTTTGGGAAGTTTTTGGGTTTTTTTTAATTATTTTGACAACACTAGCAGAAAATAGCTCAGAATACCCCTTTAATCGAGCATCTAGAATTGTCAGAGATCATTCTATATACACTCTATGGCATTTGGGATGAAGTTTTATTTGGCTATCTCTGGGACTCCCTTTGAAGTGAATGTCCACCACTAGAGATGAGCGAGTAGTATATATAAGAGCTATAAGAGCTTATAAGATTGAAAAGGGCATGCAGTGAAAATGCTACCTATAAAACACAATCTGAACAGGTCTGTAAACGTCTAAAAAGAAGAGGTTATACAAACTGGTCACTAAATAGAGCAAAACATATAGTTGAAAAAATTAATAGAAAAACACTTTTGTCATCTAAGAAAAAAATACAAAAATTTGGAAAGGGATAGTTTTAATCTTTATTTTTCAACCAGGTACAGTAATGACTATAAAGAAGTAACAAATATAATTAAAAGAAACTTGGGGATATTATACCAAGATGAATCATTAAGTACCCTTTTGATGAAAGGAGTGAGATTTGTCTCCAAAAAAGGGAAGACATTAGGGAATTATTTATCCCCCAGTTTCTTTTCAGATAAAAATAAATCCAAATCTGAGACCTGGTTACATATAAAAGGTTTCCACAAGTGTGGTCTAAATAGATGCCAAGTCTGCAGATATGCAGAAAAAACATCCTCCTTCAGTAATA
The DNA here is from genome assembly GCF_031893055.1 of Leptodactylus fuscus. Taxonomy (NCBI): domain Eukaryota; kingdom Metazoa; phylum Chordata; class Amphibia; order Anura; family Leptodactylidae; genus Leptodactylus; species Leptodactylus fuscus. The sequence goes on from NC_134271.1 coordinate 149,242,251, forward strand.
TTACTAACACATTGTCCTTCAATATCGAAGGTTTTATGAATTGCACCACGGATCATGTGGTTTATTTAATCACATGTACAGCATGTAATATTCATTATGTAGGAAGTACAATAAGAGCAATCAAACTTCGAATTTCCGAACATTTACAAAGTATTACAAACAGGAACTCCATAAAAATCACAGGAGTAACTAAACACTTTCGTGAAGTGCATGGGGGAGACATCTCCACTTTCAGTTATAAGGCAATAGAACGCATTGCCAAACCCGTAAGAGGTGGTAATTGGGAACACTTGGTTAGAATTAGGGAAGCCTTTTGGATACTGAAATTGGACACAAGAATACCAAAGGGTATGAATTATAAAAATGATCTTTCTTACATATATAAATATTAAATATTGAACATCTTATAACATCATATATGGTTTGAAGATCAGATAATTATTTCATTCAATTCAACCTGTAAACTATTTTTCATATGGAGACACAGACATACGGTGTTAGAGACATTTTATGATCTAGTGTATTAAAATTAAAACAAAATAGTGAATCAATCGATCATTGATAGAGGGCAAAAAAGAACTACGCACAAAAGTTTAACCCCTTCCCACCGATGGCATTTTTTGATTTTCATTTTTCGTTTTTGACTCCCCTCCTTCTAAACCCCATAACTTTTTTATTTCTTCGCTCCCAGAGCCATATGAGGTCTTAATTTTTGCGGGACAAATTTTTCTTCATGATGCTACCATTAATTATTCTACACAATGTACTGGGAAGCAGGGAAAAAATTCAGAATGGGGTGGATTTGAAGAAAAAATGCATTTCTGCGACTTTCTTATGGGCTTTGGTTTTACGGCGTTCACTGTGCAGCCAAAATGACCTGTCCCCTGTATTCTGTGTTTCGGTACGGTTCCAGGGATACCAAATTTATAAGGTTTTATTTACATTTTGACCCCTAAAAAAAATTCCAAAACTGTGTTAAAAAATTTTTTTTCTAAAAGTCGCCATATTCCGACGCCCGTAACTTTTTTATACGTAAGTGTACAGGGATGCATAGGGCGTCTTTTTTTGCGGGGCCGGGTGTACTTTGTAGTTCTATCATTTTTGGGAAATGTTATTGCTTTGATCACTTTTTATTCAAATTTTTATCAGAATCAAAACAGTGAAAAAATGGCGGTTTGGCACTTTCGACTATTTTTCCCACTACGGCGTTTACCGAACAGGAAAAATATTTTTATAGATTTGTAGAACAGGCGATTTCGGACGCGGGGATACCTAACATGTATGTGTTTCACAGTTTTTAACTACTTTTATATGTGTTCTAGGGAAAAGGGGGTGATTTGAACTTTTAATTCTTTTTATATTTTTTTATATTTTTTTAACTTTTTATTTATTTATTTTTTTGCATTTATTAGACCGCCTAGGGGTGTTGAACCCCAGGGGGTCTGATCACTAATGCAATGCATTACAATGCTAATGCATTGCAAAAAAGCATCCTTTCTTTTGCAGGCTGCATAGACCAGCCTGCAAAAGAGAGGATTTGCAGACAAGCCTGGGAGCCTGTACAAGGCTCCCGGCTGTCATGGCAACAGGACGTCAGCCCTGGAGCATGCTCCAGGAGCCGGCGATCCCGGCCAAAATGGCGGCGCCCATGCGCTGCTGGGAAAATGGCGCCTCCGGCGCCTTTGACCGCGGCGCCGGAGGGGTCCGGACCGGGGACCGATCGGAGGCATTAGAGCCGGTTGTCTACTGCTTAAAGCAGTAGACACCCAGCGGCTATGGCGGCCGCCCGGCTCCCGGGCGGTCGCCATAGTTACAGACCCGACATGCGCCGTACTATTACGGCGCGTGTCGGGAAGGGGTTAAGATGTATATACATATATATATTAAACAGTTTAACATCTAAGGTAATAAAATTCAAAGCCCGCTATTGCAGTCTTGAATGGCTAGGATTAATAATATACTGGATCTGTACGTACTTACATTGTATGTCTATACGAGGGAACTTCTCTTCTCTTAGTGGTTTAGCTTTCCACGTGATCATAATTCTCTAATGCGCATGAAATCTATCGCAGTCATCTTTATTATGGGCAAATTGGCAGTTTATATGGTATCTTGGAGATTTTTCTGATAATTATGCACTTTTTATGGGATCATATTTCCCTAATATATACATGCATGACATTCATGGTAATCTTCTTTATGGGCAAATTGGAATTTCATATGGTGTCATGGACATTCTCCCGATAATAATGCAGTAAGTCTTTTTCTTTTTCCCACACATTTTATTCTATCACATTTTATATGTATTGTATATCTTTTTGATTGTTTGTTTATGTTTGTTGTTATGTTTGTTTTGTTTTTGGATTATATCATCTCTTGTTGTGGTCTCCCACAGTGACGTAGGTGATTACAGGTGAATGGATAATTGCTAGTGCTATATAAATTTGTCTTTTTCACCTATGAAGTCAGGCTATGAGGAAGGGGCAGCATTAACGCCCCGAAACGCGTCAGCCAGACTAACGCAGTATCTACTATGCCATCACGGATGATTTTGCCTAAATTTTTATGGAACACTGAATGTTTTGGTGTATCTTTCACAAATAAAAGTTAAGTTTTACACAAGCAATTGATGGTGGATTGTTTCCATTGTTCTGGAGAAACTACCCCTGTAATCAGGGGTCTGCAAAGATATACATCCCCCCCCCCCCCAAGAGGCCCTTAACCCGGGCACTTACCCCTACATCTCCCCGTCATTTCCGGCCTTTAATAAGGCCTGATTCCCCTCTGAGCAAGCGGTCGCCGGCACCAGGCCATTGCCATGGCGCCATGATACTTCTGGCGAAGCCGGAAGTGCGCGTTCACAGCGGCCGGCAGGGAACAGGATACACAAACAGTGTGGTTCCACCCGCCAGCAGTCCGCGCGGCCACCAGAGGTGGCATGCGGAGTCCCCGGACTCTCACCAAAATGTCAGGTAAGTCACAAGGAGCGGGGGAAGCAGAGGAGAGGGGGGGGAGGGGGGGATAGAGGGGGTAGCCACACATGGCTAACAAGCACCTTCTCCCCGCAGGGCACAGAAGGTGACAAGAAGAAAACAACCGCTCAGGAGGTGAGTGATCCTGCTGAGCTTCTCTAAGAGGACACAAGTCCTCCCACCTGTCCTCTGTCCACACAGGACAGAAAAAAACACGCAGAGGGGAGGTTCTTGTGCCCTCTTATAGGGCCTGCCACGTATTTATTGGCTAATTAAATATCTGCCTGTCCTACCAGCACAAAGGGGCAGAAACACCCCACATTGTGCCGCTGGTACGGACGACAGGGAAATATAATTGCAATCATATTCTGAGTAATAAAAGCTTATAGTGACAGTTAGAATGAGTTAATGCAGCGTTGCAATATTTGCAGTGTTGCCCCTTCTTCTTCAGGACCTCTGCAATTCTCCCTGGCAGCTCTCAATCAACTTCTGGACCAAATCCTGACTGATAGCCGTCCATTCTTGCACAATCAATGCTTGCATTTTGTCAGAATTTGTAGGTTTTTGTTTGTCCACCCGTCTCTTGATGATTGACCACAAGTTCTCAATGGGATTAAGATCTGAGGAGTTTCCAGGCCATGGACCCCAAATCTCTCTGTTTTGTTCCCTGAGCCATTTAGTTATCACCTTTGCTTTATGGCAAGGTGCTCCATCATGCTGGAAAAACATTATTTGATCGCCAAACTGCTCTTGGCCGGTTGGGAGAAGTTGATCTTGGAGGACATTCTGGTACCATTCTTTATTCATGGCTGTGTTTTTAGGCAAGACTGTGAGAGAGCCGATTCCCTTGGCTGAGAAGCAACCCCACACATGAATGGTTTCAGGATGCTTTACAGTTGGCATGAGACAAGACTGGTGGTAGCGCTCACCTCGTCTTCTCCGAATAAGCTGTTTTCCAGATGTCCCAAACAATCGAAAAGGGAATTCATCAGAGAAAATGACTTTACCCCAGTCCTCAGCAGTCCACTCCCTCTACCTTTTGCAGAATATCAGTCTGTCCCTGATGTTTTTTCTGGAGAGAAGTGGCTTCTTTGCTGCCCTCCTTGAGACCAGGCCTTGCTCCAAGAGTCTCCGCCTCACAGTGCGTGCAAATGCACTCACACCTGCCTGCTGCCATTCCTGAGCAAGCTCTGCACTGCTGGTAGCCCGATCCCGCAGCTGAAACACTTTTAAGAGACGGTCCTGGCGCTTGCTGGTCTTTCTTGGGCGCCCTGGAGCCTTTTTGCCAACAATGGAACCTCTCTCCTTGAAGTTCTTGATGATGCGATAGATTGTTGACTGAGGTGCAATCTTTCTAGCAGCGATACTCTTCCCTGTTAGGCCATTTTTGTGCAGTGCAATGATGACTGCACGTGTTTCTTTAGAGATAACCATGGTTAACAGAAGAGAAACAATGATGCCAAGCACCAGCCTCCTTTTAAAGTGTCCAGTGGTGTCATTCTTACTTAATCATAACAGATTGATCTCCAGCCCTGTACTCATCAACACCCACACCTGTTTTAATGGAGCAATCACTGAAACGATGTTAGCTGGTCCTTTTAAGGCAGGGCTGCAATGATGTTGAAATGTGTTTTGGGGGATAAAGTTCATTTTCTAGGCAAATATTGACTTTGCAAGTAATTGCTGTTAAGCTGATCACTCTTTATAACATTCTGGAGTATATGTAAATTGCCATTAGAAAAACTGAAGCAGTAGACTTTGTAACAATTACTATTTGTATCATTCTCAAAACTTTTGGCCATGACTGTACTATATGGTTAGTGTATAGGACTGGCTGTATACTATATGGTTAGGGTATATGACTAATTGTATAGGTATATACAGTATATCTGTCATGTTTATATGCTGAATCTTGTCTCATCAACTTCAACAGTTAGTAGGAACGCTCTAAACATGATCTATAACTGGATCTGCCTAGAAGTTTGTGACCCCCTTCCCAGTGATTGATCAATGCAATACCCTACACCAGGGGTGGGCAATTAATTTTCCCATGGGGCCACATGAGAAATTGTAACGGTTCTAGAGGGCCATGTGTGCTGTGGCAAACTTAGCTCCACCCACTTCTCCACTGACTCCGCCCATTCTTAATCATTTTTCCCCACAAAGTAAGGTCCTCCTACAGTCACCCGTTCATTATACACCCCCACATTATAACGTTTCCCTCCAAATGTCCCACGGTATAAAGTCCATCTCCTGGTGCCCCAGTATAAACTAGCAGAAACTAGAGGGGACATTAAACTGGGGCAGCTGGAGGGGGACATTAAACTGGGGGCAACTAGAGGCAGACATGTCCCCCTCCAGCTACCCCCATGGGTTAATATCCTCCTCCCGCTGCCCCAGTTTAATGTTACCCTCTATCTGCCCACTAGTTTAATGTTCCCCCTCCATGTGCAGTTTAACTGCCCCCCTACATCTGCCCCTAGTCCCCCCTCTTGCTCACACATGCCGTCTCTTCTCTCTATCATCCTGCATCTTCCATTGCTGGCAGCTTGCAGAAAGCACACAGTCCTGTATGACTCCGCCCACTAATAATTCATAGCCTATCCTGGTGATGGGCTGTGATGACATCATCACAGGTCCTTGAAAATACTTCCACTATCTATGCGGGCCAGATAGAAGCAGTCAGAGGGCCGGATGTGGCCCCCATCCCGCACATTGCCCACCATAAACAAATAACACTATATATATATATATATATATATTATATAATGTGTGTGTGTATATATATATATATATATATATATATATATATATATACTAGAGGGAGGACCCGGCTTCGCACGGGTATATTACATGTTATGTTTGTGTAGTGGCCTCATAAGAATTGTCCAGTTTTGCACTGATGTATTTTGTATGTGGTTTGTGTTTATGTCCATAAGCGTCATGTGATTATGTGTATCTCATTTTGGATATCAGTGAAAAACCTGTGATCAGTTGTTATGGATACCTGGAGTAAAGCTGTATCTAATCCTTCCCCATGCAGTACTGTGTTTAGACGCAAGTATCTAATCCTTGTTGGTGTGATACTGTGTACAGATGTGTGTATCTAATCCTCCCCCGTGTGGCATTGTGTGAAGAGGCATGTATCTAATCCTCCGGTAAATGAAACTGTGTGCAGACGTGCATATCTAATCTTACAGCATGTGGTACTATGTGCAGACGCGTGTATCTAATCCTCTGGTGTGTGGTACTGTGTGCAGACAGGTGTATCTAATCCCTGGCGTGAGGTACTGTGTGCAGATGCGCGTATCTAATCCTCCCCCGTGTGGTACTGTGTGCTGAGATGCGTATCTAATTATCTGGCATGTGGTACTGTATTCAGACGCATGTATCTAATCCTCCCCTGTGTGGTATTGTGTGAAGAGGCGTGTATCTAATCCTTTGGCGTGTGGAACTGTGTGTAGACGCGCGTATCTAATCCTACAGCATGTGGTACTGTGTGCAGATGTGTGTATCTAATCTTATGGCGTGTATAACTGTGTGCAGACATGCGTATCTAATCCTCTGGAGTGTGGAACTGTATGTAGATGCGTGTATCTAATCCTACGGCATGTGGTACTCTGTGCAGACGTGTGTATCTAATCCTATGGCGTGTACAACTGTGTGAAGACACGTGTATCTAATCCTCCCCTGTGTGGTATTGTGTGAAGAGGTGCGTATCTAATCCTATGGCGTGTGGAACAGTGTGTAGACGCGCGTATCCAATCCCCCGGCATGTGGTACTGTGTGCAGACGCGCATATCTAATCCTATGGCATGTGGTACTGTGTGTAGACGCGCGTATCCAATCCCCCGGCATGTGGTACTGTGTGTAGACGCGCGTATCTAATCCTCCCCCGTGTGGTACTGTGTGCAGACACACATATCTAATCCTCCCCTGTGTGATACTGTGTGCGGGAACGCGTATCTAATTCTCTGGCTTGTGGTACTGTGTCCAGAGGCATGTATCTAATCTTCCAAAGTGTGGTACTGTGTGCACACACACGTATCTAATCCTCCCTTGTGTGGTATTGTGTGAAGAGGCGCATATCTAATCCTTCGGTGTGTGGAACTATGTGTAGACGCGTGTATCTAATCCTATGGCATGTGGTACTGTGTGTAGACGCACGTATCTAATCCTCCCCCGTGTGATACTGTGTGCTGAGACGCGTATCTAATTCTCTGGCTTGTGGTACTGTGTGCAGAGGCATGCATCTAATCCTCCAAACTGTGGTACTGTGTTCACACACACGTATCTAATCCTCCCCTGTGTGGTATTGTGTGAAGAGGCGCGTATCTAATCCTTCCGCTTGTGGAACTATGTGTAGACGCGTGTATCTAATCCTACGGCATGTGGTACTCCGTGCAGACGTGTGTATCTAATCCTATGGCGTGCACAAATGTGTGCAGATGCGCGTATCTAATCCTCTGGAGTGTGGAACTGTGTGTAGACGCGCGTATCTAATCCTACGGCAAGTGGTACTGTGTGCAGACACGCGTATCTAATGCTACAACATCTGGTACTGTGTGTAGACGCACGTATCTAATCCTACGGCATGTGTTACTGTGTGCAGACGCGTGTATCTAATCCTATGGCGTGTACAACTGTGTGAAGACACGTGTATCTAATCCTCCCCTGTGTGGTATTGTGTGAAGAGGCGCGTATCTAATCCTATGGCATGTGGTACTGTGTGTAGACACGCGTATCTAATCCTCCCCCGTGTGGTACTGTGTGCAGACGCGCGTATCTAATCCTCCCCCGTGTGATACTGTGTGCGGAGACGCGTATCTAATTCTCTGGCTTGTGGTACTGTGTGCAGAGGCATGTATCTAATCCTCCAAAGTGTGGTACTGTGTGCACACACACACGTATCTAATCCTCCCTTGTGTGGTATTGTGTGAAGAGGCGCGTATCTAATCCTTCGGCGTGTGGAACTATGTGTAGACGCGTGTATCTAATCCTACTGCATGTGGTACTGTGTGCAGACACGTGTATCTAATCCTATGGTGTGTACAACTGTGTGCAGATGCGCGTATCTAATCCTCTGGAGTGTGGAACTATGTGTAGACGTGTGTATCTAATCCTACGGCATGTGGTACTCTGTGCAGACGCGTGTATCTAATCCTATGGTATGTACAAATGTGTGCAGATGCGCGTAATGTGTGCAGATGATCTAATCCTCTGGAGTGTGGAACTGTGTGTAGACGCCTGTATCAAATCCTTCAGTGTGTGGAACTGTGTGCAGAAATGCGTATTTAATCCTCTGGTTTGTGGGACTGTGTGCAGACGTGTGTATCTAATCCTCTGGCGTGTGATACTGTGTGCTGATCTGTGTATCTAATCCTCTGATGCATGTATCTCAGTTTGGATATCAGTGTTGGATTGTGCATGTGGAGTGACCGTGTGTATTGCAGTTGGAATATGAGTGAAAGTCTTGCAGGTTTGTATTGGCTAAGGGGGGGGGGCACTGTGTTTGGAATGCTGTATCTCAGCAACGGTACGTCCGAGCGAGTTGGAGTCTCGTCTTAAACCTTCCCGGATACCTGAAGTGTCTCTGTACCAAATTTGGTGAAGATCGGTCCAGTCGTTTGGTTCGCATTAGAGCACAGACAGACAGACAGACAGACAGAAATTCATTTTTATAATATAGGGAGATGTATATATATATATATATATATATATATATATATATAATAACGTGTGTGTGTGTGTGTGTATATATATATATATATATATATATATATATATATATACAGTCCTATGAAAAAGTTTGGGCACCCCTATTAATCTTAATCATTTTTAGTTCTAAATATTTTGGTATTTGCAACAGCCATTTCAGTTTGATATATCTAATAACTGATGGACACAGTAATATTTCAGGATTGAAATGAGGTTTATTGTACTAACAGAAAATGCGCAATATGCATTAAACCAAAATTTGACCTGTGCAAAAGTATGGGCACCTCAACAGAAAAGTGACATTAATATTTAGTAGATCCTCCTTTTGCAAAGATAACAGCCTCTAGTCGCTTCCTGTAGCTTTTAATCAGTTCCTGGATCCTGGATAAAGGTATTTTGGACAAACAATTCAAGTTCAGTTAAGTTAGATGGTCGCCGAGCATGGACAGCCCGCTTCAAATCATCCCACAGATGTTCAATGATATTCAGGTCTGGGGACTGGGATGGCCATTCCAGAACATTGTAATTGTTCCTCTGCATGAATGCCTGAGGATTTGGAGCGGTGTTTTGGATCATTGTCTTGCTGAAATATCCATCCCCGGCGTAACTTCAACTTCGTCACTGATTCTTGAACATTATTCTCAAGAATCTGCTGATACTGAGTGGAATCCATGCGACCCTCAACTTTAACAAGATTCCCGGTGCCGGCATTGGCCACACAGCCCCAAAGCATGATGGAACCTCCACCAAATTTTACAGTGGGTAGCAAGTGTTTTTCTTGGAATGCTGTTTCTTTTTGGACGCCATGCATAACGCCTTTTTTTATAACCAAACAACTCAATCTTTGTTTCCAAAATGAAGCTGCCTTGTCCAAATGTGCTTTTTCATACTTCAGGCAACTCTATTTGTGGCGTACGTGCAGAAACGGCTTCTTTCTCATCACTCTCCCATACAGCTTCTATTTGTGCAAAGTGCGCTGTATAGTTGACCGATGCACAGTGACACCATCTGCAGCAAGATGATGCTGCAGCTCTTTGGAGGTGGTCTGTGGATTGTCCTTGACTGTTCTCACCATTCTTCTTCTCTGCCTTTCTGATATTTTTCTTGGCCTGCCACTTCTGGGCTTAACAAGAACTGTCCCTGTGGTCTTCCATTTCCTTACTATGTTCCTCACAGTGGAAACTGACAGGTTAAATCTCTGAGACAACGTTTTGTATCCTTCCCCTGAACAACTATGTTGAACAATCTTTGTTTTCAGATCATTTGAGAGCGGGCTGTCCATGTTCGGCGACCATCAAACTTAACTGAACTTGAATTGTTTTGTAAAGAGGAATGGTCCAAAATACCTTCATCCAGGATCCAGGAACTGATTAAAAGCTACAGGAAGGCTGTTATCTTTGCAAAAGGAGGATCTACTAAATATTAATGTCACTTTTCTGTTGAGGTGCCCATATTTTTGCATCGGTCAAATTTTGGTTTAATGCATATTGCGCATTTTCTGTTAGTACAATAAACCTCATTTCAATCCTGAAATATTACTGTGTCCATCAGTTATTAGATATATCAAACTGAAATGGCTGTTGCAAACACCAAAATATTTAGAACTAAAAATGATTAAGATTAATAGGGGTGCCCAAACTTTTTCATAGGACTGTATATACATACACTCACCGGCCACTTTATTAGGTACACCTGTCCAACTGCTCGTTAACACTTAATTTCTAATCAGCCAATCACATGGCGGCAACTCAGTGCATTTAGGCATGTAGACATGGTCAAGACAATCTCCTGCAGTTCAAACCGAGCATCAGTATGGGGAAGAAAGGTGATTTGAGTGCCTTTGAACGTGGCATGGTTGTTGGTGCCAGAAGGGCTGGTCTGAGTATTTCAGAAACTGCTGATCTACTGGGATTTTCACGCACAACCATCTCTAGGGTTTACAGAGAATGGTCCGAAAAAGAAAAAACATCCAGTGAGCGGCAGTTCTGTGGGCGGAAATGCGTTGTTGATGCCAGAGGTCAGAGGAGAATGGCCAGACTGGTTCGAGCTGATAGAAAGGCAACAGTGACTCAAATAGCCACCCGTTACAACCAAGGTAGCCAGAAGAGCATCTCTGAACGCCGCACAGTACGTCCAACTTTGAGGCTACAGATGGGCTACAGCAGCAGAAGACCACACCGGGTGCCACTCCTTTCAGCTAAGAACAGGAAACTGAGGCTACAATTTGCACAAGCTCATCGAAATTGGACAATTGAAGATTGGAAAAACGTTGCCTGGTCTGATGAGTCTCGATTTCTGCTGCGACATTCGGATGGTAGGGTCAGAATTTGGCGTCAACAACATGAAAGCATGGATCCATCCTGCCTTGTATCGGTAACGGTTCAGGCTGGTGGTGGTGGTGTCATGGTGTGGGGAATATTTTCTTGGCACTCTTTGGGCCCCTTGGTACCAATTGAGCATCGTTGCAACGCCAAAGCCTACCTGAGTATTGTTGCTGACCTTGTCCATCCCTTTATGACCACAATGTACCCAACATCTGATGGCTACTTTCAGCAGGATAATGCAATGCCATGTCATAAAGCTGGAATCATCTCAGACTGGTTTCTTGAACATGACAATGAGTTCACTGTACTCCAATGGCCTCCACAGTCACCAGATCTCAATCCAATAGAGGAGCATCTTTGGGATGTGGTGGAACGGGAGATTCGCATCATGGATGTGCAGCCGACAAATCTGCGACTGCAACTGTGTGATGCCATCATGTCAATATGGACCAAAATCTCTGAGGAATGCTTCCAGCACCTTGTTGTATCTATGCCACGAAGAATTGAGGCAGTTCTGAAGGCAAAAGGGGGTCCAACCTGTTACTAGCATGGTGTACCTAATAAAGTGGCCGGTGAGTGTATATATATATATATATATATATATATATATATATATATATATATATATAATAGGTATGTGTATGTAATCAGAGAGATGAAGATCTTACCTGACAGTTGTGAACACTGCGTAGACATACAAGATTCCGGGGAAAGTGTAAAGCGAAGAAGAGGAGGGGGAATGCTCTAAGGTCCTTTCACTTTCCCCTTCTATAATCTCTTGTATACTTATACATGACTGGCAGAAGAGCAGGTACTGTATGTGCTTATAATTTGGATGTACCCCCTGTTGGGTGTGCACATTTTACATTTTTCCTCCCCACCTTCTAAAAGCCATAACTTCTATATTTCCCATTCACATATTCCTATGAGGACTTGTTTTCTGTGGGACAGGTTGTATTTCCTATTGACACCATGTAATATTCCACATGATATACTGGGAAGCCAGAAAAATATTCTAAGGGGGGATGTTACTGGATTGCTGGATATTCCTGAGGGTTTTGTTTCGATGGCATTCAGGGTGTAATATAAATGACGTTTTTTTTTTTGTTTTTTTCTTTCTCCAAATCGGTCCAATCCCAGCGATGACAAATTTATGTTTATTATCTTTAAAATATTAGACCTTTGGTACCTGACTCTGAAGTAGATGTAAACAGTGTGAACATGAGAGTTTATAAAGCTCATGGACTTGTTGCAGAATGTCCTGCTCTTTTGGATTTTCACCTCAGATTTTTACCTTTCATTGTAGCGGAGGTGAAATTCCTGGTGAAGCTGCACTAACAATACAACATAACATATATGTATTCTGCTGTGGATTCAAGCAAATTTTCAGCAAATTTAGCATTCAGTGTAATGTTGTGGTCCAATCGCAGTTGCGAGGATACAAAAGGAAGCCCCTCTGGGTTTCTGGATTGCAGGACCTAATAGCACCTTAATTCACTCCTGTCGCCATAGCTCTGTATGTAGCATCTGCCCCAGCCTGGACTCCTTACCCTTCCTAATACATCACAGGAAGATAAATGAGCAGTGCAGATACTTGCTGTACATTCTGCCCGGCAACAATGCCCATTTTGGTGTGGTGTTTGCATAAAACCTGTCCCTTTTGGGGACCATTCATGTTGGTCTCCTAGTGAATGCAAGTCCAATGTGCAGCCTTTTCAAAAGGTTTCCCACTGAACAATTTGCTCAAAAAAGTGGTATTTGGTTGGATAAAGTGGTAGTCTGGTTATAGAACGGTAGCTTTTAAAGAGTGTATTGGGAAGAAAAATTGGTCACCAAAAAGTTGGTCTTTAACAGGGTTGTTCTGTTAAGGACACTTATCTCCCATCCACCAGATAAGGGATTAGTGGCAGACTTCTGGGGTTCAGACTGTCTCGTCCCCCAGCAATCAGGAGTCTGGGGGACAAAAAGTCCCCCTAAAGCCTCTTTGTGAATGGAGTGCCAGTGCACTTGTGTGACCGGTGCTCCATTCACTGCTATGGAGCTGATGGGGCAGTAATCTCCAGCAGTGCCCACAACCCTATAGAAGTGAATGAAGCGCCAGTCACACAACTCCATTCACTTACATTATTGAAGGACTCGCAGGGTAAAGCCGGCAATCTATGGCTGCACAAAGGAAGTCATGGCCAAAGTTTAATTGAATTTAATAAGTCACTTTGTGTTAGTAAATTAAAAAAAAAAAAATAATAAAGTGAAAACCAGACACAATTTCCCTCCTCTCATGTTTATATTTTCCCGGATATAAAAAAAATTAAAACACATTCGAAAAATAAAACCAACATAAAAATAAAGCCCTATGTGTCCCCGAAAAAAGAAGCAAAAATTAGTTGAATGAGACATACGAGAAAAATGTTACAGCCTTCAAAACTGCACATACAAAATAAACCGAAAATGTGTCTGGTCCCAGACCATAAATTGGCCCGGTACTGACGTGGTTAAACCTTGTTAGCCAATCTGATCCTGGCCATCAACAATTGTTAAATACAGCCGCCGATAAAAGCGATTCAATGCTTGAAATTGTAACACATGTAAACCCCCCATTTAAGAAAAATGCTGAACTTTTGTTAAGTAGGATGAAGCAGAGCGGAGGAGTTACGGCGTGGAATGATAAAGGTGAATTTATTTACAAGGGCGATGTTCCTGGTTCTAACATGCTGGACCTTCTGAGCAATGCGACGCAAAGCCACAGACTCCCAAGAAACAAAAAACCTCCTGGTTGGAATGCAATTATGCTTGCTATGGCCGACATAAATATGTTGTCTACTGTTGTTGCCCATGTTACAATTTTCTTGGTTAAGCTTGTAAATACTGATCACTTGTATATTATTGTATAGTGTGACTCTGCGAAACATTTTTTTTTTTTAATTTATATGCGCTGTAACACTTTATCTGCTGAATAAACTTTTCGTTTTTGTCTGTGCTCAATGTGTATACTGACATTAGCCTTATAAATAGTGGGAGCTTTAGCCCATTGACCAAGGACATACCTAGTCTGACTTAGATCATCTCCTTTACTATAAGACGTCTCCTCACGTTCTATAGAGCAACCATATTACCATCTAGAAATGTAACGCTGGACCTCTAAAGACCTATTAACCATCGAAGCCCTGCTCATCACACATCTAACGTCAGGTTCATTTAGTAAGATATTTTCAGATTTTCTCTGCATCTTCCCAGATTTCTTATTGCTTCCTTCTCCTCTTCAGATAACTTAAGGAACTTCAGGCTGGAACAGAAACAGACCCCCCCCAGTATTAGTGGCATGGTAAATATTTCCTTGTGAGCTTACGTTACTGAATCTTGTCTCTGTAATCTATAATGAAGCTTTCAGGTACAAAGTGCCCTGAATCACTTGGTGACCTTTTTGGTGACCAATTTTTCTTCCCAATATACTCTATAAACGCTACCGTTCTATAACCAGAGTACCACTTTATACCTGGTGATGGGCAATGATGGATACAACCCTATTACAGGTTTATCTAGTACAGGGAATAATCAGCGCCGCACCTCTCATGCAGCGACCTGCATTTTTATTTTTACTGACATAAGCCAGTCCAGGACAAGCTTAGCGTCACCGTCTCAGCAGTCCGGCACAGGAAGCGAGCGGTGGATTGGGGAGGCCCTGTGGATGCAGCGTCATAAAAGGCTAGGTTCACCTCTGGGAATAACTACTTTAAGAGGTGTCAGCATTTGTAAGAGTCCCACACTTCTAAATAGCACAGCATGTGAGGTCCTGGGAACCAGAACTGAAATCTAGACCACGCTGTAGGTAGCTTTCCAGCTATTACACACATCATTACTCACTTTTCTGCGCAAGTTATAGTGAAACTATTGGATCAAGGATCTCTCACACTTGGCCAAAAAAGTGGTGAAATGGTTAGAAAAAAGGATGATGTGGCCCGTTTTTGGTGCAAAAAGAGCAATAGCATGAGAAACAGCTTAGTAACCCCCCCCCCTAATAAATTTTACCTGTACAAACTGAATCCACATTGAGAACTCTGACAAACACGCATGCAGTTTTCCACATATCCATTGTGTCGCTCCCATCAATTTAGAAGTAATTTCATTTTTTACACATGAAATGGGGAAATGTCTGACTTTAACCCTCTCATGTGTGTTGTAAGTGTAACGATCACCTTCTGATATGTGATCTACGAGTGATAAATCTGTACCAAAAATCAATGACAAATCTCATGGTCTTAGACTTTCAAATAAAATGTGAAGTTCAGTTTATCTCATACACATAATAACATCCCTGTATAACTTGTCCCCCACATGTCTCCTCCTGTACACATCTCTTATACTCACCGTAATTCCTCTATCCTGCAGGCTGGACTGGACAGAGCGGCCATCAAGTCACTGAAGTGAGGACCAGACAGACGGTTATTAGTCAGGTCAAGTCTCTTCAGGGACTGGTTATTCCTTATTGCAGAGGCCAACTGGGCGCAGGAAGTGTCTGGTAGATCATTATCATCTAAGCTGTAAGAATAAGAAGATGAGATGTGAGTGAGACGTCCACAGAATATCTGTAGCTCGTGACTGTATAGAGATAATGTATTCAGCCAGATCTAACAGTGTATAAGCTACACGAGGACAAAATACATATGGACGGCCACTCAGACTTCAGACTCCTACAATTGAAGATATATAGTTGTATAAGGTGCCAGTGACATGGTAATGTGTGATGCACAATATTCACTAACAGAGATGAGCGAATACGGTTCAATTGAGTAGGTATTTGATCGAATATTTATGGTATTCGACATATTCGATTTCGATCGAATACCACGCGGTAAACGCACTAAAAATTTGTATCCTCTCCCACTTTTCCTGGTGCTTTTTTTGCACCAATAACTGCAGGGAAGGTGGGACAGGAAGCAGGAAAATGTAGGCATCGAAAAAAAAATAAGAAAAAGTCATTGGCTGGCTAAATCAGGTGACCGCCGATTTTTCAGAATAGTGTCAACCACATTTGTGTCAGATGCGGTTTGGTGAGATAGGGAGCGACATCATTGTGAGGGTCAGAGAGATTTTAGCTTCTGCTAGGCAGGAAAACTGGAAATCAACAGTTCTTTTCAGAGCTACACTGCAGGAAGAGTGTATATACTCAACTGTATACACAGTGTTGGCCAAAAGTATTGGCACCCCTGCAATTCTGTCAGATAATACTCAGTTTCTTCCAGAAAATGATTGCAATCACAAATTCTTACCATTATCTTCATTTAATTTGTCTTCAATGGAAAACCACAAAAAGAATTGTCAAGAAGCCAAATTGGATATCATTCTACACCAAACATAAAAAGGGGGTGGACAAAAGTATTGGCACTGTTTGAAAAATCATGTGATGCTTCTCTAATTTGTGTAATTAACAGCACCTGTTACTTACCTGAGGCACCTAACAGGTGGTGGCAATAACTAAATCACACTTGCAGCCAGTTGAAATAGATTAAAGTTGACTCAACCTCTGTCCTGTGTCCTTGTGTCTACCACATTGAGCATGGAGAAAAGAAAGAAGACCAAAGAACTGTCTGTGGACTTGAGAAGCAAAATTGTGAGGAAGCATGAGCAATCTCAAGGCTACAAGTCCATCTCCAAAGCCCTGAATGTTCCTGTGTCTACCGTGCGCAGTGTCATCAAGAAGTGTAAAGCCCATGGCACTGTGGCTAACCTCCCTAGATGTGAACGGAAAAGAAAAATTGACGAGAGATTTCAGTGCAAGATTGTGCGGATGGCGGATAAAGAACCTCGACTAACATCCAAACAAGTCCAAGCTGCCCTGCAGTCCGAGGGTACAACAGTGTCACCCCGTACTATCCGTCGGCGTCTGAATGAAAAGGAACTGTATGGTAGGAGACCCAGGAAGACCCCACTTCTTACCCAGAGACATAAAAAAGCCAGGTTGGAGTTTGCCAAAACTTACCTGAGAAAGCCAAAACCGTTCTGAAAAATAATGTTTTAGGGCTCGACCCGAGGGCCAAAACCTAAAACTCTGCTGGTTAAAGGCTCAGCTCACCCAAAGGGCTAAAAACTAAAACTCTGCTGCTACAAGGCTCAACTCACCCAAAGGGCCAAAAACACTGCTGGTTAAAGGCTCAACTCACTTTAAGGGGCTAATACTCTGTTGGTGCAAGGCTCAACTGACTTCAAGGACTTAATACTCTGCTGGTACAAGGCTCAACTCACTCCAAGGGCCTGAAGCTAAGTTTAGGAGGGCTCACCCCAAGGGCCTGAGAGAGTACATTTTTGTATGGCTCAGTTTAAGAGCCTCTAAAGTTGGAAGGGCTTATGTGAAGGTCCAGAAAGTTAATTTTTGGAGGTCTCACCACATCACACACATAAACAATGACAGTTAAGGGTGGGGGCTGTTGGATTTCCCATTGCCTATGCCATCTGTCATGGGCAACGTGATTTAAAGGGGGGCATGCAAATTTTTCTTTAGCTTAAAATGTCTTTCTGTCCATACTAATGTAGAGGAAACCTCATTTCAATCCTGAAATATTACTGTGTCCATCAGTTATTAGATATATCAAACTGAAATGGCTGCTGCAAACACCAAAATATTTAGAACTAAAAATGATTAAGATTAATAGGGGTGCCCAAACTTTTTCATAGGACTGTATATGTGGGTGTAAATTGCTGTTCAGGCACAGAAGGGAAGGAGAGCTATTTTGTTTTTTGGAGCACAGTTTGTTTTTTGGACATCATGCCACTTTTGCAGAACCGCTGAATTGCCAGTAAAGTGGGATTCGCAGACTTGTGACCCCATTTTGGAAACTACACCCCTCCAGGGATTTATCAAGTAGTATGGTGAGCGTTTTTAACCCCTGAGGGTTGCATTAATTTAATTTGCAGCTGATAAAAGTGAAAATTGCAATTTCTTCATAGTTATGTTACTTCAGTGCCTGATATGTTGTGCCCAACTTGTGTTTTTGAGATACACACTCAAAAACTGTTAAGTGGTTATCCCGGGCACAACAGATTTTGGAGTGTTTGTCTCTGATACAAGTCAGGCACAACATATTATGCACTGAAAAATTGTCATTTTCACCTTTCACAATCAGCTGCGTATTCATTTCTGGATAATCAGTTATACAGTAGCACAAAAACACTTAGGGGTTAAAAATGCTCCCTGTATCTCTGGATAAAATGTAGTTTCCAAAGTAGGGTCACATATCAGAGGATTCCACTTTACTGGCATTTCAGGAGCTCTACAAAACTAAACCGTCTAAGTCTGTGCTCCACAAACCAAATATTGCTTCTTCCCTTCTGTGTCCGGCTGTGCCCAAATATCAGTTTATACAACATATGATATTACGTACGTTATCCTGGGTACACCAGTGTCATACATGTGCCCTAATATCAGTATATACCACATATGACATTACGTACATTGTCCTGGGTACACCCGTGTCATACATGTTCCCAAATATCAATATATACCCACATATGACATTACGTACGTTATCCCGGGTACACCAGTGTCATACATGTGCCCTAATATCAGTTTATACCCATATATGACATTACGTCCGTTATCCTGGGTACACCAGTGTCATACATGTGGCATAAACTGCAGTTTGAGCACAACCAGGCACCGAAGGGAAAGAGTGTTATGCAAGTTTTGGAGCGCAGATTAAAATATTTGATATCTGGACGCCATGTCATGTATGTCATGAGCCTGTAAGGTACCAGAAAAGTGGATTCCCCAAAGGAGTGACCCCATTTTGAAAACTGCACCCCTCAAAGAATTTATCAGGGGGTGTAGTGAGTATTAGTATCCCAGACGTGACTGCACAGTGGATGGTGAAGGATGAATACGTAAACTGTGCAGAGAACATTGCAAACACCAAATTCTCTACTATCTCCCTTGTAGTTCCTATTACTGGGTAGGGTCACTCTGGGGATCAGTTCTGGTTTCCTTTCCCTCATAAGCTCTAAATATGGGGTGTCCCCTGATATTCGCTTGCACACCTTATATATTACCTTCCTGCCGCAGCCAGTTGTTTTCTAACGATTTGGCGATTTGGGGGGGTTTTGTCTACAGATTGTACAAGCTATATATTTTTTTTTTATTCTGGTGATGTGGCCATATGAGGGCTAGGCTTTTTTTGTGGGATGAGATGTATTTTTTATTGACACCATTTTTTAGGGGGTGCCTACAACTTACTGACTAAATTATATTAACTCTTTCTTGGTGGATTAAAAAAAACAAACATCAATTCTCGTATTGCTTTTTACCTTTTAATTTTTTTTCATGCAGCGTAACATATAAGTAACATGTGACCTTTATTTTGTGGGTCGGTATGATTACAGCGATACCTCATTTATAGGGTTTTTATGTAATACTAATTTTGTAGAACAACAAACTATTTGGGGATATAAATCCATTATTTTTACATCGCCATCTTCTGAGATGTGGAACAATTTTATTTTTCAATTGACAAAGTTGGTTGAGGGCTTATTTTTTTGCGGGAGGGCATGGGCTTTTTATTGGTACTGTTTAGGGGTACATATGCTTTTTGATCACTATTTATAGCATTTTTAGTAAATGAGATGACCAAAAATCATTATCTCTGGCGTTTTTTTTTTCTTTTTGGTTTTTTTCCCCCCCAACATTCACCATGTATGTTAAATAATACTTTAGTTTCATTGTACAGGTTGTCGTGGACGCAGCAATACCAAATACGTATTACTTTTGTAAATGTTTAGAAGATATATATATATTGCAGTCTATAGAGGAAGTCAGACGCATACGCTGACTTCCTGACCTCTTGGCAGGATCAACCACCAGGTATTGAGGGCTCCAAGCAGGCCAAGGTCACTGGCCAGACCTTGGGTTGCAGAAAATAAGAGACAGCACCCCCCCCCCCATCTTGCCGGAGGGAGGAGGAAGTGTACCAATGGAGGATATTGACATGGCAGAACCCCTCGGATGCAGCAGTCATGTTTTACAGTGGCAGCCAAAGGGTTAGAACCCCAATCAGAACAGAACTCTGACCAATGCTTTTTGGAGTGGATGTTAGCTGGCATTCAGAGCTAACACCTGCTCCTAGATACTGAGTGTGCAGCAGAAATTGTGATTGTTGTGACTTACTGTCACAGCGATCACAAGACTGGAGACCACACACATTGGTCTCCAGTCCCTGCTCGATGTCCAGGACTGTTATTAACAGCCCTGGCATGGAGATCTATGAGAGTGATCGCTCTCACAGGGTCTTTTAAGTTTACTATTCGGTGGACATCAGAGACCAGGACGTCAATTGGATAAAACTGGTGACTGTTCTGTATAGTTCTATAAATGGCCTTAAAATGTTATATGTTCAGTGATAGATACAGCTACAGCTAATATGATAATATAGTACCTGTAAATGTAGCACCTGCAATACATATCGCCCTACAGAGAGGAGAAGTGACATTTCTAGAGACGTCACATATGAAGGTGCAGTCAGAAGTTTCTCATAGACATAAAATAGAATAAAATCCCTGTATAACTTGTCCCCACATGTCTCCTCCTGTACACATCTCTTATACTCACTGTAATTCCTCTATCCTGCAGTCTGGACTGGACAGAGCGGCCATCAAGTCACTGAAGTGAGGACCGGACAGATGATTATTAGTCAGGTCAAGTTTCTTCAGGGACTGGTTATTCCTTATTCCACAGGCCAACTGGGTGCAGGAAGTGTCTGGGAGATTATTATAAGCCAAACTGTAAGATTAAGAAGATGAGATGTGAGTGATGTATCCGCAGAAGATCTGTAGATTGTGACTGTGGAGAGATAATGTATCCAGCCAGATCTAACAGCTACACGGGAACAGAATACATATGAATGGCCACTCAGACTTCAGGGTTCACCTCTGTGCCCGGTCCACGTTTCAACTAATCCGCCCGGTTTCCATCTTCTGCCTCGCGAAACTGGACAGGAGACGGAAACCCAGCGGTTAGCTTTCAAACCCATTCACTTGAATAGGTTTGTAAAGGTGACCGCTGTGTGCGTCTTCTTCCTGTCATCGGGGAAATCGGGGTTTTTTGACCGGACACAAAGTCCTGCATGTCCAACTTTGTGTCTGGTTAAAAAAAACAGTTTCCCTGCGGACACACAGTAGATGCACACGGGCGGTCACCTTTGCAAACCCATTCAAGTGAATGGATTTGAAAACTGACCCCTGGGTGTCTGTCTCCTGTCCAGTTTCGCGGGGTAGAAGATGGAAACTGGCCGGATTGGCTAAAACAGGGGCTGGGCACAGATGTGAACCCGCTCAAAGAGATAAATAAAAATGCACATATATAATGCTACTATCAGGTGCCAGTCACATATTAAGCTGTGATGCACAATATTCACTAACAGTCTATTGGTGACGTCCATATTGTTAGAGAGGTGGTCCAGGCTAAAAAAAAAAAATAATAATTTTAAAATGGGGGGGGGGGAGGTTAAAGAAAAAATCATACTCACCTGTCCCTGGGGCTCTGGTGTCCTCCCTGTGAGGTCCGATCCTGCCTTGGCAGCAGCTGCCTGGCACTGGTCACTAAAGGTAAGCTTACTGTCCACCAATATCCCCAAGTCTTTGCCACTGTCAGTCTTACCCAGTAACCTACTATTAAGTACATAATCAGACATTTTATCTCTTTGCCCAAAATACATAACCTTACATTTTGTCTACATGAATCTTCATTTGCCAAGTCTTCGCCCAATCTTCCAGCTTCCCTAGATTCCCCTGTAATATTCTACTATCCGCCTCAGTTCTGATTACAGAGGTTAGTATCATCTGTAATATGGGCATCTGCTGTGTAAAATTCTACCAGGCCATTACTAAATAGAAAGCTAGATAAATTGTGCTATATGGTCAGGGCCGGCGTCAGCCCCCAACGAACCCGGGCAAGTGCTGAGGCCCCAAGCTCCTGAGGGGGCCCACTGTGCAGTGGCAAACAGTACAGGACCGGCAGCCAGGTGGAAAAGGCTGGGGCCACAAACCACCATGATAGCGGTCGGGGAAAGTCTGGTTCTTTGACCACTATATATAGGGCTAATGGAGAGGGGCCTAGCGATCGCCGGTAATTAAAAATAAAAAAAATACTTATACTCACCTGTCCTGGGTTCAGTATCCACTCCGGAGCTCTTTTGGCCGTGGCTGAGGTCCTGCTCCTTAGGCTTCACTGCTGGGACCTGTGATTGGGCTTCAGCAGTCACATGGAGTAAGCCGACGTAATGACATCATCATGCCCCACGTGACTGCTGAGGCCCAATCACAGGCCCTAGCAGAGTCACGTTTGGGGACCAGGAACTCATTCGCAAGGAGGACGCAGAAGACAGCAGGATACCCAGGAGAGGTGAGTATAAGTGTTTGTTATTTTTAATCAATTCCTCTGGTATTATATCCCATAGTGGCCCCTGCACATGGAATTATGTCCTATAGTGGTCCCTTCACACAGTATAATATTCCAACTTTTATAATACTTCAGTTTTCTCTACTCAATAGCTATTATTATACTGGGGGGTCTCTTCAGACCCCAGAGTATAATAAGTGGAGAGCCAAGAGAGGTGACAAACATAAAAAAAAAAAAAAATGTTACTCACCTCTCCTGCACTCCTCAGCAGCTCTGTTCTCTTTGTTTTTTCTGCCTGAAGTCAGCAACCACTGATTGGGTGACAGAGGTCACATCTGGCATCATTATGCATAATGACCCCTGTGATCCCTGAGGCCCTATCAGTGGTCTCTTACTTCAAGCAGAAAAACCAAAGAGAACAGAGCTGCTGAGGAGTGAGGCAGAAGTTAGTAATATTTTTTTTTTACTATTTAATCACCTACTCTGGGGCTCCACTTATTATACTCTAGGGCCTGAAGAAACCCCACAGTATAATAGCAGTTTTGTTTCGGTCGAAACAGCTGGGCGAGGACTCCTGCTGCCCGTGCCAGGGAAATAAACCTCGCATGCCACTCTTGTCAGGTGTGCCTGGAGTTGTTAACCCCTGCCGTAGAGTGTATTAGTATTGGTTTGGCTGGAAAAAAGTGGAAGATCGAATCTTGTTTGCTCATCTCTACCACTAGAATATTAGAGTGCTCCTCAACAATCCATGTATAACTTGTCCCCACATGTCTCCTCCTGTACACATCTCTTATACTCACTGTAATTCCTCTATCCTGCAGGCTGGACTGGACAGAGCGGCCATCAAGTCACTGAAGTAAGGACCGGACAGACTGTTATTAGACAGGTGAAGTATCTTCAGGGACTGGTTATTGCTTATTCCAGAGGCCAACTGGGTGCAGGAAGTGTCTGGTAGATTATTATCAGTCAAACTGTAAGAATAAGAAGATGAGATGTGAGCGATGTATCTACAGAACATCTGTAGATTGTGACTGTGGAGAGATAATGTATCCGGCCAGATCTAACCATGTATAATGGAGGCTGCACAGGGACAAAATACGTATGAGCGGCCACTTAGGCTTCAGACTCCTACAGTCCAAGAAAGAGAAAAATGCAAATGCACATATACAACACTGCTATAAGGTGCCAGTCACATGGTAATGTTTGATACACAATATTCACAACAGTCTATTGGAGACTTCCATATTGTTAAACTGGTTGTCCAAGCTAAAATAATGGGAACTTTTGTATTTACTGTAAAATCCTTTTCTTGTTGTTTCCCTGGGGGACACAAGCACCTTGGGTATAGACCTGGTCACTAGGAAGCGGACAACTAGGATAACGAAGACTGTCGGCTCCCCCTACTTAGTCTATACCCTCTCATAGACTGTGCACTAAGGCAGTTTTGTACCACAGCAGTAGGAGAGAGTCCAAAAAAGAATACAGAACAACCAACCACCAACAAATCCAAACCCATGCAGAAAAAAATAAAGGGTGGGATCTGTGTCCCCCAGTGAAACAACGAGAAAAGGATTTTACAGTGAGTACAAATATCCCATTTTTTTTGCATATTTCACTGGGGGACACAGCACCTTGGGACGTCCTACAGCAGTCCCAGAGGGAGGGGAAAACAGACAACCATGCGAACAGTCGAGCGCACAGCCACTTGCAGAAGCATACGACTCAATCTGGCATCAGCCGAAGCCACAGAATGCATCTGGTAAAACTTTGTGAAAGTGTGAATAGAAGCCCAGGTGACAGCCTTGCAGACCTGGGAAACAGAAACCTGACGCCGAACAGTCCAGGAAGCACCGACAGCTCTAGTGGAGTGAGCCGTCACATTGAAGGCGGATCCTTACCCTTAAGCCGAAAGGCTTAGTGACAGACCGAATCCATCTATAGATGGAGGCCTTGGAAGCAGGCAAGCCCTTCCGAGAGCCCTCTGGAAGAACGAACAGAGTGTCAGAGCTTCGGAAAGGGTCAGTGAGAGCCAAGTAGACCCAGACCGCACGAACAACATCCAGGAAGTGAAGAGAACACTCACGAGGATGCTTGGAATCAGGACAAAAGGATGGCAAAACTGTCCTCATTGATGTGAAATGAAGAAACCATCTTTGGCAGAAAAGACGGTGGAGGATGAAGGACAACCTTGTCCTTGTGAAGGACCAAAAAAGGGAGACTGCCGAGACAAAACAGTCAGCTTGAAGACCCTGCGAATAGAAGAAATGGCCACCAGGAAGGCAACCTTCCAGGAGAGAAGACAAAGAGAAATAGCCTTAGGTTCAAAGGGGGGAGCCTAAAGTACAGTATCTCAAGAACAAGGTTAAGATCCCAAGGATCTACTGGTGACCGATAAGGAGGGACGCAGTGAGCTACACCCTGGAAAAAAGTCTTCACCTGGGGAGGGAAAGCCAGTGTCTTCTGAAACAGAATAGAAAGGGCAGAGCTCTGACCGTTAGGGTAAGTTCACACAATGTAACGTGCAGCGTGATGTGGCACGTACACGGCGTGTGAGACTTTGCACACCGTAAAAGCTCCCATTGATTTCAATGGGAGTTAGGATCGTATTCGCCGCGTTATTTTGCGGCCGCAAATCACAATTGTCCATTAACCACAAAAAATGCCCCAAATGTCCTTCATCACAAGCTCTCCTCCTTTCTTCTTACCACTGTGTTCTACTGCCCATAGAAGTCTGAAGCCATCCAGGTAGACAGGGTGCGGCTCTCTTGCCAAGCCTCCATAAACTCATGGGGTAGGTGGGTGATGGTTCCCAGGCTGTAACAGAGTCCCACGTGTCCACAGTAATAGAAATAAATACCAATCAGCTGTAGGCATCTTCACACATCAGCAATAGACTCCAAAAATCATCTCCTTGAAAGAAGTCCACACTTCCATGTAGGTTTCTCCTCCATGCCGCATGGTGAGACATGCTGTCCTTAGCTCCTGGGGGATGGTAACAGGCACATGTGCAAACAGGAAAACTCCAGCTGATTCAGGTCTTGAGTCTTGTCCATGCTTAACAATAGAAACAAAAGGAAAAAAAAAAAAAGGATTCTTGAAGATACAGAAAAAAAGAGTGAAAAAGGAAGATAAAGGTTGCTCTCCGCTTGGAGCTCTGTATCGAGGCAGCCACTCAGTACGGCGCCATCTTTAGAGATGAAGGGACCGTTCGACTGGATCGAGATGTGGACTGCTGAAAGAGCAGGGACCTGAGGCTCTGCCCACCTGAGAGAGTGAGAAGCCTCCAGAAGGGCCACACGGCTCCTGGTCCCGCCCTGCTGGTTCAGGTAGGTGACAGCGGTGGAGTTGTTGGACTGAATGCTGACTAGAAGACCCTGGAAGAGGGAGGTCCAGTGACAGAAAAATTGCCCTCAGTTCCAGCAGGTTGATCTGGAGAGAGGCTTCCTCCATGGACCACCAGCCCTGAACGTTCAAGACACTGAATACCGCAACCCAGACCACGTTGGTGGTGACAACCTTCCAATGGATGGGAAGAAAAGACTTTCCCAGGGAAATCCCTGGGAAGGAGAGCCACCAGAGAAGCTCCTGATGGACCCAAAGAGGAAGAAGAATCAGATGATTTCATACTTACCTGATGTCTTCAGGCGCCGCAGGGTCACGCCATCAGTAAAACCTGGCACGTGGTAGTAGGGTCACTGAAATCTCCAACTGCACCAAGTAAAGGATGGGGACTTGGTAACTGGCGAGACGCTCTATTACAGAGTGTTGCGCCCACAGGGGGTATGACTAAATGTGGCGTACACACTGATGAGCTCTGAGTCAGGTCATGACTGCCTCCTATGACACTAGGTTCAAAACTGCCTTAGTGCCCTGACTGTGAGAAGGTATAGACTGAGTAGGCGAAGCCAACAGCTTTCGTTATCCTAGTGTCCGCCTCCTAGTGCCATGTCTATACTCAAGGTGCTGTGTTCCCCAGTGAAACATGCGAGAAAAATATTTTTAAAATAGGCGGGGAAAGGTAAAAGAAAAAAAAAAAAAACATACTCGCCTATCCCTGGAGCTCTGGTGTCCTCCCAGTAAGGTCTGATCCTGTCTTTGTGACAGCTGCCTGGCACTGGTCACTAAAGATAAGCTTACTGTCCACCAAAATCTCCAAGTCTTTGCCACTGTCAGTCTTACCCAGTAATTTACTATTAAGTACATAATCAAACATTTTGCCGAGTCTCCGCCCATTCTTCCAGCTTCCCTAGATCCCCCTGTAATATTCTACTATCTGCCTCAGATCTGATTACCTTACAGAGTTTAGTATCATTTGTAATACGGACACCTGCTGTGTAACCCTCTACCAAATGGATGCAGGAAGTGTCGGGTAGATTCTTCTCACCCAAACTGGAAGAATAAGAAGATGAGATGTGGGGATGTATACAGAATGTTCTACTCAATCTAATCATTGTTAACATGGAGAAAAAAGGGCACTGGCTGTTAGTGAGATCTCTGAATGTCAAGAGGGACACACCCTGTTGCATCTGTATCTGTAGAAATATATAATACCTGAATGTATACTAGGTTCTAGATGGGCTTTGGCTGTTGCACAGTTTTTTGTTTGCATACATTCTTGTGCAAGGGTCTTTTGTGTAATTTCACAATGTTCTGCACATTGTGCTATTTATTTAATGTAATCTCTAGCAATTCTGATTGGAAGCAATGTCCTAAAGGCATCATTCCTATTAGATGACAACTAATTTGTATTTGTAAGGATAGTTACCATAAAATAGTATTGT